>NC_135721.1:91690834-91868373 GCF_964656455.1 Halichoerus grypus
TGCAAAGTCACATGGCTAGGAAGTGTCACATTTATTAGCAATCACAGCTACAGGAGGTGGGAATTATTATTCCCGTTTGTACTAAATCGCTTGAGTTTGAGGATGCCAACTGCAACCAGGCAACAGCTCTGACCTAGGAAGATGAGGCCCGACTTTTCTGTGTGTTCCTGGAGCAGGGCACACGGCTCCCCTGCAGCCCAGGGTCCCTGCTGCAGAGGGCGGTCTAGCACCCGCCTGCCGGGTCCTGGACCTCCCTGGTACCTGCAGGTTCTCAATGGATGCTTGAGTCGCCTGCTTGTCTTGATCTAGTCTATCCTTCTAGGAAAGCTCCAAGATTCCCCACTCAGCCTCCCGAAGGCAATAAAATTCTATCTATTCAACCTACATGACCTCCTTTCAAACAACCATTGTGTTACTGTTCTTATTTCATGGAGAATCAAAACTTGGCAAGTCAGGCCAAATAGATCATTTGTATTTCTATAAAATTATATTGTCTAAATAGGGCCAAATTGTTATGACAGCTTATTGGAACCACTGAGAATGCTGTAAATGCCAAATGGACCCTGCAAATCGCCCAGCTCAGCCACGGAAGCATGATTCGCAACCTTCTATTTCATGCCCAGAGCTGTTGCTGGAGATGAAAAGTGTAAAAAGACCCTGCCAAAAAGCACGATTCGTCTTTGTGATTTATCTCTTTCCAAATGCTGACAAGCGGCCTTTGCTTCTCAAAGCCAGTTGCCAGGAGGTAAATACCAGTTAACCTTAAAAACAACATGCAGCCCAGTCAAGTTTTCTATAAATATTGTGCATGATAAATTACGTTAGGAGACTATTTACAAAATGTGGAAAAATCAATAATGCTCTAAAGAAGAATGTTTAATCAGCCAAGGAGCCAAACAAGACTTGAAGGCAGGGGAGTCTGAAAAAGAAAACCTCCGAGTCTCCGCCAAATGCAACTGGGTGTTTTTGTCCTTTTCAGCTTTTCTTCAGTGGGGATGGGTGTGGAGGCATGGTGCCTGATTTTTCTCTGTTTCCTTGCAAATCTAGTAACAGGGACTCTTGCTTCCTGAGGGTCTGCTCTGCCTCAGCCCCCAAAGGAAGTGCATACAGCTATTGTCTCCGTAAATTTAATGTTCACAAAATGATGGCATCGTGACTCTTATTTTCCCCGTTTCACAGACGAGGAAACCAACATCTCCGGAGGCTAGGTGGGTCCAATCCCAAAGCCAGCAAATGCCCGAACCGAGGCTCTAACTTCAGTTGTAGAGGGAGAGTCTGGGCTGTCTCAGTTCCTCAGCCTCCCGGTGTGATGGTAGCTCACCTCCTGCCAGGCGCTGTTCTGAGTGCTGGAGGTGTGAACTCATTTAGTCTCCACAAAGTCCCTGGAGACCTGCAGTTGCATTGTCTCCCACTGCAGTAGAGGAAACAGTCACAGATTGTTGTGCTACACAATGAGGAACAGAGTGATTGAGCAGCTTGACTAAGGTCACACAGCTGCTAAGTGACAGAGTGGGATTTGAACGGAAGGTGGATGTGTTCTATCTCTTGAAAGCAAAAAAAGTTGGATGATCTATAAGCCACCCCCTGGCTCATCACAACAAGTGCCCTTCTTAATGCCCATCACCCAGCTACCCCATCCTCCCACCCACCACCCCTCCAGCAACTCTTAGTTTGTTTCCTACAGTTAAGAGTCTCTTATGGTTTGTCTCCCCCTCTGTTTTTATCTTATTTTTCCTTCCCTTCCCCTATGTTCTTCTGTTTTGTTTCTTAAATTCCACGTATGAGTGAAATCATTCGGTATTTGTCTTTCTTTGACTTATATTGCTTAGCATAATACCTTCTAGCTCCATCCACATTGTTGCAAATGGCAAGATTTCATTCTTTTTGATCATTGAGGAATATTCCATTGTATATATATATATATATATATATATATATATATATATATATATCACATCTTCTTCATCCATTCATCAGTCGATGGACATTTGGGCTCTTTCCATAATGTGGCTATTGTTGATAGTGCTGCTATAAATATAGTGCCCCTTGGAATCAGCATTTTTGTACCCTTTGGATTAATACCTAGTCGTGCAATTGCTGAATTGTAGGGTAGCTCTATTTTTAACTTCTTGGGAACCTCCATACTGTTTTCCAGAGTGGCTATACCAGCTTGTGTTCCCACCAACAGTGTAGGAGGGTTCCCCTTTCTCCGCATCCTCGCCAACATCTGTTGTTTCCTGAGTTGTTAATTTTAGCCATTCTGACAGGTATGAGGTGGTATCTCACTGTGGTTTTGACTTGTATTTTCCTGATGCCAAGTGATGTTGAGCATCTTTTCATGTGTCTGTTGGCCATTTGGATATCTTCTTTGGAAAAGTGTCTATTCATGTCTTCTGCCCATTTCTTGACTGGATTTTTTGGTTTTTGGGTGTTAAGTTTGGTAAGTTCTTTATAGATTTTGCATACTAACCCTTTATCTGATATGTCATTTGCAAATATCTTCTCCCATTCCGTAGGCGGCTTTTTAGTTTTGTTGATTGTTTCCTTTGCTATGCAGAAGGTTTTTATCTTGATGAAGTCCCAATAGTTCGTTTTTGCTTTTGTTTCCTTTGCCTCCGGTGATGTGTCTAGTAAGAAATTGCTAGGGCCGAGGTCAAGAGATTGTTGCCTGTGTTCTCCTCTAGGATTTTGATAGATTCCTGTCTTACATTTAGATCTTTCATCCATTTTGAATTTATTTTTGTGTATAGTGTAAGAAAGTGGTCTAGTTTCATTCTTCTGTGTGTGGCTGTCCAGTTTTCCCAGCACCATTCATTGAAGAGATTGTCTTTTTTCCACTAGATATTCTCTCCTGCTTTGTGGATGATTAATTGACCATAGAGTTGAGGGTCCATTTCTAGGTTTTCTATTCTGTTCCATTGATCTATATGTCTGTTTTTGTGCCAGTACCGTACTGTCTTGATAATTACAGCTTTGTAATATAACTTGAAGTCTGAAATTGTGATGCTTCCCACTTTTCTTTTCTTTTTTTTTTTTAAATGTTTATTTATTCATGAGAGTCAGAGAGAGAGAGAGAGAGGCAGAGGCAGAGGGAGAAGCAGGCTCCCCACCTAGCAGGGAGCCCGATGCGGGACTCGATCCCGGGACCCTGGGATCACGACCTGAGCCGAAGGCAGACGCTTAACCATCTGAGCCACCCAGGCGCCCTGCTTTTCTTTTTCAACATTATTTTGCCTAATCAGAGTCTTTTCTGAATCCATACAAATCTTAAAATTGTTTGTTCTAGCTCTGTGAAAAATGCTGGTGTTATTTTGATAGGGATTGCATTGAATGTGTAGATTGCTTTGTGTAGTATAGATATTTTAACAATATTTGTTCTTTTATATGAAGTAAATTTTTAGACAATTTAAAAAGAAAGCTCAGTACTCATTGATAAATGAGTACAGAATAAAGGTAGACAGTTTGGGGTCATGGCTCAGGGCTTACACCATGCTAATAGGATTATGATTGTTCTAGAACATTTAACATGACTTGCATTCAAAAATCTGCCAAGGAAAGCTCTCTGGTCTCCCCGCTGCTGATCCCTGTTTTTTAACTATCAATCTTCAGAGAGGTTTGATAAAATCTATGTTCTAAGTAAAAGGTGATAACTTGTCATCCATGGAGGAACTCAGTACGTGAGGTTCAGAATTTCCTCCAAGTCATCATCCAAACAATTTCCAATACTTTGTGATCTCAGCTAAATCCCACCTGGTAAAAGTAAGCTCTCCTTCTTCTGCTGAGCTCACAAAGCATCGTGCCCCCAAACCCACCCCCTAAATGCTCGTGCCACCTCCTTATGGGTGGAAGAGGATAGCGGGACCCCTGGAGCTAGAGACCTCAGGCCATCAGGTCCTGGGAGAGTTAACTCAGCCAAGCTCAGCCAGTGGTGACTGAAGGATCAAGGATCAGAGTGGAAGTCAGAAATTGGGAGGCACAAGGGGAGGGGAGATAATCAATAGAGAAACTGCACTGTATTTAACAGTCATTGGGTCAGTATGAGGCCAACTGCACCCATGTGGTTTAGACAGCTGGTTTGGTTCCTTCTGCTGCACTGTGAGGGCAGCAGGGGTCTCTGGCCCTGCTCTCTCACTGGTCTGCTTTCTCTCCAGTTCCAGAAGAGAGAAAGATATGTAATTACATGAGTTCACTGTTGTTGACACTAGATTAAGAAAGGTATCCAGAGGCGCTGGTTCCCATGTCCTTATTTACAGATGAAGGGGAGGAAGAACAAGGCTTAGATAACCAGGTTACTGGAGATAATGAAGTAGGATCCACAAATTTAAGAGCTGGGAGCTTCTTGCACTGTACATGGTCTTTCTTGCCATTGGTGCTTTACAATATTCCCTGGGTTAATGAATGAATAAACTCAGCACATGTCCTTGCTTCATTTTCTTCTTTATGATGTCAACACTTGGCTAAGTGAAGAGGAGCTGATTTGGAAGTTCCCACGTGAAAGATGAAGAGCTGCCAGCAAAAGAATACCCTGACAAAGATCTGGGGGTCAGACTGGTTCATAAGCTGTAAGTCACTCATTCAGCCCACCTCCTTAAGCACCAACCAAGCAGGATGCTGGGTGAATCCTGCATGATCACACCAGTTAATTGAGGAATCTAGCTCTGGGCTACACAGACAGGAGGCTAAATCAGGAGGAAGGTTCTCTGCTATGAGTGTATGCCAGGTTGTACAGCAAACCAAGGCCAACATCATCAGATTGAGTTTATAAAATGTTAAGAAGTCGCCGGCCTGTAAATAAAGCTTTAGAAATGCAGCTTCTTCTCCCAGGAAGAAGTCAACACTGACCCTCTCACCAAGGCTGAATATTCACCTAGCTACAGTGGCCTGTAGCCAGGGACTCCAGCCTTCCCAGGATCCCTTGAACCTGGCTACTTCCCCAGTTTTCCAAGGGGGTGAATTCAGAGTCCTAAGGAAGCAGGGAGATCTTCAGCCCCAAGAGGCAGATTCTCTCCAATTGTTCTCTGGTCCAGCCCCATTTCTCTACCTCCAGTGAACACAGCCTTCCAGGATCCCCAACCCTTGCTGGTATAAGCAGAGAGCGATGAAGTCCTTCTGCATACTTCCCATGTCCTCTGCTCCTACTCCACCAATGCCAAGAACAGCCTGTTCTAGACCCATATCATTTCCTGAATCTGCTGTCCCTAATCCAGGGGACAAGCCCAGCTCAAGTCACTGTCATCTGTGCCTGCAAACCTGCAGTTGCCTGCTGAGTGGCTCCCCCATACTACTGGGGCCCTTTAGCCTGCTCTCCAATCCTCTACATGCAGTCTCAGCAGGTTGGCCCCTGGGTGTTTCCCCATGGATTTAGAACAAAACCCCAAATCTTTATTGTTTGGGCTCACAGAGCTCCTCTTTCCCTGGGTCTTCCCTCCCATTTTTCAGGCTCCAGTCTCATGGTCTGTCCTTCACACCCTTATAAAGGTCACAACCCTCACACCACAGGGCCTCTGTCTGTGCTGTTCCCCCATATGGAAATCATTCCCCCTCTTAACTATTCCTCCTTTAGGTTCCAGCTTTGTTGACATTCTCCATCAGAGGAGCCAGTCCTACTGCTCATGTCCCAACCAGGGCAGTACCTCTGCTGACACCCTCAACTTCTCTCTGTGGTATCTATCATAGCTACAACTGTCCAACATGTTCAAATCTGTCCACTCTAACAGACTTCAAGAGTCATGAAGGCAGGAGTTCCCTCCTTTAATCCCAGTACCTAGCCCAGTGCATGGTAGAGACTTAAATAACATTGACTGTCTGGCTCGCTGGCTGATTGACTGGCTTGATGAATGGATAAATGCATGGATAGATAGGTGAGTGGGTGGAGAGATGGTTGGGTGAATGGATGGATGGATGGATGGATGGATGGGTGGATGGGTGGATGGATGGATGGATGGGTGGATGGATGGAGAGGTGAGTGGGTGGTTAGATGGATGAGTGGATAGATGAATAGATGGATGGATGGATGGGTGGATGGATGGATGGGTGGATGGATGGATGGATGGAGAGGTGAGTGGGTGGATAGATGGCACCAAAGAGCACAGGGGGATCCTAGGGGTTCTGAGAGAGGATTCCTGGACTATCTCAAATATCTTATTAAAATGAGAAGAACATAAAGGACACCTCTGAAGGGTCTCCAACTAGAGTCTGAGATGGGCACCTTATGCCTTGGGGAGGCTGAAAGCCAGTGAGTTCATAACCCCCATGACACCCTAACTCAAATCTCTGTGGAGGGCCGATGTAGCAGACACGGGTGCCATGCCCATAGCCCCTTGGTAGCTGCCGGCCATTCTCCTCCTGCGTGTTCCTTCTGGTGAACTAGGTTCTCACTGTCAGCCCAGAGTGTCAAGAATTTGCCGCTTCCAATGAGGAGGGTAGCTGGAAGAGAGCTGCCACAGCCCCGTCTCCTTGGCTCAGAAAACTGAGAGTGTTCCCTCGGGACCATGCTCCAGGAGCCTCAGTGTTAAGGCGCACTCATGTACCCTCTGTTGGTTTCCCCCATTCCTGTCTGACTTCTCCTCTCGAATAAATGACTTGTCTCAAATCTGTGTCTCAGGGTCTACTTCTGGAGGAAGACAGCTCTGATGACTAACACATCTGCGACTTCAGGAAAAGCACCCTTTGCTTCAAGGGCCTTTGATGAGCTGCTGGGAGGAAGGGGCCTGCTGTGGCCGGGATTCTCAGAACTCCGGCCCTTCCTGCTAACCCTGAGCCGGGGGAGTCGGGAATGCAAGTCCAGGGCCGTGAGGCCAGAAACATTTTCCTCTTTTCTTTCTGATGCTTTTTGTGACACTGCCACCTCACAACACAGTATTTGCACTGTGAAACCCTGAAAACTGCCAAATTTCATCCCATTTGGTTTAATGCTCTTTAGGAGCTTGGCATTGTGTTAGACAATCCGTCATTCCCACGGCCCAGTTCCTATTTAAAAACTGCCCATCTATTTAAAGTTCACGATGAGGGGATAAAAGAAAAAAGACTTCCAAAGCCAAAGGGAACATGAGATAGGCAGAAGAAAAATCCAGTTTGCTTCTAAAAAAGGCTGAAAATTATAACCATCCGTGGCCTCATGTCTCAAGTCTGAGAATTTTTTTTTTTCCTTCTGATTGTTTGCAAACCAAAGTGGAATTTTATTATGGGTTACTAAGTGAGCTTTTTCAAGTTCCTAGTCCCCCAAAGTCTCCACTCACTCTGTAGCATGCCATTTAAGTTCGTCCTGCAGATGGGAAAGACAAGGGAGCCCAAATAAAGCGGCGGGCGTCTCTGAGCTGGAACTGCCTGCCCCGCACGCTACTACATTTCCCCAGAGATTAGCCAGAGACCCAACGCAGCTGTCTGACCTCTTCTATGAACAACAAAACCGTGATGAAGGCGACAGGAGTCAGAACACTATTCACTGCAGGAAGCCCCAGTATCCGGTAAGAAGTAAGAAGTACAACAGTACAGGATGCGCCTTGGGTCAGGGGGATGTGAAAGCCCTCAGTCTTTGTGTTCCTCCCTGGGCCAGAGCGTCTGCGTCTGAGCCCTCGGTTCTCCTCGGAGCTCAGCTGCGCCTGCGGCTGTCACGGCAGGGCCACCAGCCTCCCGCCGGGAGGGACACGGGGCCACGATGGCCACCTGCGCCGGGCTGCCGCTGCTGCTGCTGCTGAGGCTGCTTCTGGGCCAGCCCCGGGCGGGGGCCGGCGCTCACAGGGAGGCCGCAGTGTGCGCGGGCAGGGCCTGCTACACCGCGCACTGGGGCAAGCTGAGTGCGGCCGAGGCCCAGCTTCACTGCAGCAGGAACGGCGGCAACCTGGCCACAGTGAGGAGTGAGGAGGAGGCCCGGCACACCCAGCGAGCCCTCACCCAGCTCCTGGAGTCGGAGGCGCCCCTGGCAGCTCGGATGGGCAAGTTCTGGATCGGGCTCCAGCGTGAGAAGGCCAAGTGCTTGGAACCCAGCCTGCCGCTGAAAGGCTTCAGCTGGGTGGGCGGTGGGGAGGACACGCTTTACACCAACTGGAACAAGGAGCTCAGGAACTCTTGCATCTCCAGGCGCTGTGTGTCCTTGCTGCTCTATCTGTCCCAGCCATCCCATGCCAGCCACCTCCCCAAGTGGTCCGAGGGCCCCTGCGGGAGCCCGGGCTCTCCGGGAAGCAACATCGAGGGCTTCGTGTGCAAGTTCAGTTTCAAAGGCATGTGCCAGCCTCTGGCTCTGGGGGGCCCAGGCCGGGTGAACTACACGACCCCGTTCAATGCCACCAGCTCTTCCCTGGAGGCCGTGCCCTTCGGCTCTGCGGCTACCGTGGTCTGTGGGGCTGGGGAAGCCGGTCAGGAGGATTACTTCATGTGCAGGGAGAAGGCCCCCGATGTGTTCGACTGGGGCAGCTCGGGCCCCCTCTGCGTCAGCCCCCAGTATGGGTGCAGCTTCAACAACGGGGGCTGCCAGCAGGACTGCTTCGAGGGGGGCGATGGCTCCTTCCGCTGCGGCTGCCGGCCGGGCTTCCGGCTGCTCGACGACCTGGTGACCTGTGCCTCCCGGGACCCTTGCAGCTCCAGCCCGTGCCGGGGGGCAGCCACCTGTGTCCCGGCACCCCACGGGAAGAACTACACATGCCGCTGCCCCCAGGGCTACCAGCTGGACTCAAGTCAGCGGGACTGCGTGGACATGGATGAGTGCCAGGACTCCCCCTGCCCGCAGGCCTGTGTCAACACCCCTGGGGGCTTCCGCTGTGAGTGCTGGGTGGGCTACGAGCCCAGCGGCCCCGGGGAGGGGCCCTGTCAGGATGTGGACGAGTGTGTCCCGGGCCGCTCGCCCTGCGCCCAGGAGTGCACCAACACTGACGGCTCCTTCTACTGCTCCTGCGAGAAGGGCTATGTTCTGGCCGGGGCAGAAGGCACCGAGTGCCAGGACGTGGACGAGTGTGCGGACACGGAGAACGGCCTTTGTGACAGCTTGTGCCTCAACACGCAGGGGTCCTTCCGCTGCGGCTGCCTGCCGGGCTGGGAGCTGGGCCCGGACGGGGTCTCGTGCACCTTGGGCCCCACGTCCCTGGCCCCGCTGTCTGGGCCTCCCCAGGGGGAGGATGCAGGAGATAGAGAGGGGAAACTCGTGCATTCTGCCACAATGTCCAGGCCCACCAGGGACCCTGAGGGCACCTCCAAGGAGGCACCCACCGCAAAGGGACCCTCCCTCCCACTCAACGCCCCCGTCACCCTGGCCGCACCCCACATGCCAGCTCCCAGTGGGCCCCCTGGTGTCTGGATGGAGCCCAGCACCCATCACCCCATGGTCACCCCTGGCCATGGGGAGAATACAGAGGAGGATTTCACCGCCAAACAAAGCGATGAGGGCACCGACGGACAAAAGCTGCTGTTGTTCTACATCCTGGGCACCGTGGTGGCCATCTTACTCTTACTGGCTCTGGCTCTAGGGCTACTGGTCTACCGCAAGCGGAGAGCAAAGAGAGAGAAGGAGAAGGAGAAAAAGCCCCAGAACGCAGCTGACAGCTACTCCTGGGCTCCAGAGCGAGCTGAGAGCAGGGCTTTGGAGAATCAGTACAGGTAAAGGAGGCCTCAGGTCACCCAGAGGGGGTGGGAGGGTGGGCAGTTGCGGGGAGGTGGGAGGGCAAGGACCGGCACACAAAGCAGGCGGAGTACAAGGGGCAGGTGTTGTCCAGGCTGTCAGCCCAGGGGCACTCACTAAGGGCTGTCGCCCTGCCGGGGACATAGAGCACGTGGGCCTCTCCTGGGGTCTAGATGTGCTCGGTAGGTCACAGCAGCTTCCAATGCTGTCCTGGTTGTTTTCCGTAGTCCGACGCCGGGGACGGACTGCTGAAGGTGAGACGGCCCCAGAGACACTGACAATCGGCTACCACCATCCTCAGAGCTTTACGCACCCCGTCGGAGGGGAGGGGGGGGCCACATCCTTCCAAAAGACTGGACTGGAATCTTAGCAAACAGTTGTAAACATTCTTAAAAGCCTGGCCACTTGGAATATACAGGTATTTTCTACGTGTGTGTGGTATTCTTGAAGTGGAAGCAATGGATTGGGATGTCATTTCGGAAATTTTGTGAATATTAACAATTCTCACTCACTTATCTTGTCAAATTCAAATGTGACTGATTTCATGTCTGCCGCTGATTCTGGATCAAGGGCTTACAAGTCAGGTGCTAATGGGGCTCCTTTTGAACTGCTTCTCTGCTCACTGGAATCATCTAAGAAGAAAAGGAGGTCTGCTAATGCTAATTAGGATTGGAATGTTTCGTTCCTCTTGGTAGAACAGAGACTAAATCAATTGTTTAATTACGTAAGAAGCTTTTTTTTTTTTTTTTTTTTGGTCAAAAGGAACATATTCAGGACTAGAAACATTTCTTTACATTTGCGTTCATGCATTTTTCCATCACAAGCCCTGCTGAGCTTTATAGTTGGAGTCCTGCAGAAAGACCAGAGTACATTGATCTGTTTAGGTAGCAAGGATGCTGGAAGTTTAGAAATTGCATTTCCTAGTTCTTAGTGTCTCTAATAGTCTTGGGTTTATTTGCAAGTGAAGTCTGGAAAGTGTGGGAGAAGTATAAAGTGAGTTGAAAGCGTTTTTGAAAGCACGTACTCCAAAGAGCTTGAGAGAGAAACCTGGGGTTTGTTCCACAAATACTTGAATCAATCCATCTAAATGCACTTGCGTTAACGCACACTGACTATTGATGAGGTGAACGCGCACAAGGATAAAAGCTGGAGACATCTCGTCTCTGGGTGAATGCAGCCCCGAGACACCTCCCATGCCACCTGCCTTCCCTGCGTGCTGTTCTGGATTTAAATGCTCTGATCGTAGATGGACGGAGCCCTGAGAAGTCTCTCATTCTGATTATTAAGGCTGTGTGAGGGGGATGAGCTGCTGAGTTTTGAAAGCTGGCATCGTAAGGCATCTTAACCTAGCTCACAGCTGGTATTGCTTCTTGAGAACACGATCCTGACTTGTGGCTGTCGCTTGCAAGAAAGGGACCGGGCAGGCAGGACGCTGTCCCCTTTCTGCTTGAAGAACGTTTGTCACATTTTTCTCTATTTCTTAAAAAAAGTGGGGGAGATGGGAGGGAGAGAGAAAAAGAGAATAGCTCAAATCTTTTGCAACCACAAAAACCACTCAAAGCAATTTTAATTTATTTTTAAATGCTCGCTTGCAAAGGTTTCCCTTCTCTATGTAGTGGTGGAGAGTACTCTCTCCCCACGCAATTCTGCCTGGGTCACTGGAAAGCAGCTCAGGGATTCACCAACGGTCAGAGCTGTTAAAAACTGCCTGACTAGCACCGGGAGACCTCAGGTCATCTGCAGGCTTGTTGCTGTCACCTTGTAGAACAGAATGAGAGTGTGTTTTCTTCTAGGGATTCCAAAACCTGCCTCTCAGAACCAGGGTGCCCTACTGTTTCTGGTTTTGCCTTAGAAACACATCTGTCCCAGAGGCGGACACCTGGGGCACGAGGAGCTGCCAGGTGCATGGCCCTCAGAGTTAAATAAATATATTTTAGATATTTTTGAAATGTAGATGCTATATTTCAGGTTTTTTTTTTTTTTTTTAAGGAAATGGGTAACTGAAGGAGTGGGTGTAAGGAAAGATGAAGGTTTTGGAGGACTTAGCACAGTATTTGGAACTTTTGCTTTTTAAAGACCTCAGTTGAGGTTGAGCAGCGGTGGGTGCACTCTGGAATGCATTTGTTGCAACTGTGTCCCTGGGCTGGGCAGGGGCATACCAGGCACCGTTCTGTCCCTGAGCTGCCGAGCAGCAGAATGGCCAGGGTGATGGGGAAAGCGAGACAGCTTCACTTGGCAGCGAGCTCTAAGACAATGGAGACTTTTGTCCAAATAGAATTTCCCATACTTCAATAATTCTAGGATGCACTTAGAAAAACTGTATTCAGAACAAACCCACTCCGTCCCGTCCCCTCCCTCTAAGGCGGATCATTGAAGGGGAGGATGCAGCCCACTATGCCCCTTCCTGAATTTCAGGGATGCTCCCTGCTCTTTGCTTTTGTTCATTTGCACACATGATGCAGAGCAAGCCCCACCCCAGAATCTGAGGAGTGTATAAAGCAAAGGTGCGGCAGTTATCCGAAAATGCTTTGAGAGTGGTGGACCCGGTGGGGCTTTTTGTAGGGTGCACCCACCGCTGCTCAACACTGTGGCTGGTGTCCCTTTGGTTCACCCACACGCCTGATTATCATAACCGTGATATCTGGTGCTACACAGCCGCATGGTGTTTTCCGGGCAGCATAAAGTGAGTGACTCAAGTGGGTTTCTTCTTAAGGACAGGAGGGATGCAGGCTAACACCCTCCCTGTGATTAGGCAAAAAGGTGGAATAAAAAGTTAAACACGTATGCAAACGTGTTTATGTACATAGTATAGGAAGAACTAAGTTGGAAATTAATCTCTCTCCCTGAAACGCACACGTGCGTGTTGCTATTCTTACGTTCCATTCAGGAGCCCCTGTTTGAACACATCCTGATAGGACCTGGAGTTTTATCACCGAAAAACCTTTGGAGAATATGGACGTGATCATTAGCTAATTTTATTCCAGCCCTCTTTCCCACAAATATTCCTGTGAAAACTAAGAGAACAGAGGCAAGATTTGACCTAAAAAATGTACTACATTCAAAATAATGCAGTTTTTAAAAGCAAATATAGGACAGCCTTTTCCTATTATTTTTCTCCTTAGCTTCTCCATTGTCTGAATCAGGAAAACAGGAAAGCATGGCTTTCTAGCAGCTGCAAAATGGTGTAATGTCCCCTCCATATTTCCATCACCTTAAACAATAGATTTAGCATGGGAATCTGAGATATGATCCCTGAAAACATCTGTCCCTATCTGCTGCAAAACCTACTGCTATGTCTGTGTGGTTTGTGGTGTTTGTCAACCAAAAAAAAAAAAAAAAAAAAAGAAGCTGATAATCAAAATTCTCCATGTATTCTATAATCAAATACCATATTCCGTTCCAGATTCCCAAAACTAATACTCACTGAAGTGCTTAAAAAAAAAAATGAATTGTGTTTTGACCTGTTCTCGGAGATCATGCCCATCTATTTTAGGAAGAAACTCTGGAAATTCTGTCTTACATTGTTCCTCTTATCTGCAAGGGGGCAAGCATTTCCTTTCTGTACATTTTGCCCACCGTTCTTCCAGGCTGGGTACTTTACACATATTTGGCTGAAGCTTGAATTAGGTCATTCACAAGGCCTTGTTTTGTGATACTTGATGCGACTGTAAATGTGAATCATCACTGCACGAGCGCTAGATGAGAATGTAAGTATTTTTAAATCTGTGGATTTGAAATGTGGTCCACTAATTCTGCCATTGTGGGATTTCTCTGTAGGGCTTCTTTCTGTCCTGGGCACAACTGTTTCCCAGGGCGGGGAGGACAGGCTTGGCCGCTGCGTCGGCCTTACAACTCTGAGAAACCAAGGGGCATCTCAGGTCCGCCTCAACGAGTAGCCTGCTTGTTGTCCTTTGTGTTTTATGTCACATGCCTAACCTAATAAACTCTGGAATGCATTTGTTGTCAACTTGTTTTAATACATTTCATAACAACTCTAAATACATGGCAGAACTTGAATTCATGGTCATTAAACATAACCGTTACCCTCCTCAAAGAGTTGCTTAAAGAAGTACCTTGTCTGCCCCATTTCTGCATCTTTATCTACTGGTAGTGACACTAAGTCCAGGGCACCTAGGTTGGGACGAGGCCCTGTCCACGGGGCAAGGACATTCCGAGGGACTGGGCTGCACTGTGTCCCGTGTCCCAGCTGCTGAACCCAGCCAGGCTGGACTCAATGCTTCCAGATTTGTCTTCTGGTCTGAGTCTACTCCCCCATGCCTCTCTGCCCGTTTAATTCCCTGCATTGTTTTAATTGCATGGGGGGCACCTGGTGCAGGATTAAACATGTCCAATTGGTGTGATGTGGAAACACCGTTCTGTAATTATCATAGGACCACTTGTCGCCACTTTGTCAGCAAAGCCTTTTCCGTTTGTTTAGCTAATTGCACAGGCAGACCACATCCCTCATTGCTTGGCTGTGCGAATCTCACTGTGCCTGGAGGCCCGGGCAGCAGGTGGTCTGATTTGAGTTGGCCTGCCTCTCAGACTGCGTGCCTGGTGAGAACAGGGCCTAGGGAGGAGAAAGTGCCCTGCTGTCATGCTAAGGGACAAGACACTTCCGATAACCATTCATTGCTTACGGTTAAATAAAACTGATCCTTTTAGCAGTCCAGTCACTAACAAAATACATTTGGAAATTCTATCTTAATATGAACAGCCATGGCTGCCTCCCAGCACACACACACACACACACACACACACCACAATTTTAACAGGCTTCTCTTTCATATTGAAAAACCTGAGGCCAGTGTTTCCTAATTAAGGAAAAGCCCATGAACAAAATTGCCAAATTTAAACTCCTCTTGGTGACTTTTGCTACCTGCTAACTAAAATAACAAATATTAGATACATCTTTCAAATATGAATCACTTACAAAGAAATTCAATTCATAGAGTTATATACTGCTCAATAAAAAGTCCATTTGTAGTAGACATGTAGATTAAAATACAAGACTCACCTGCCATGGAGTTTAACACGAATCAAACGAACATATCAAGTTCTCAGCTGACTTCTAAATATATTCAGTAAGTGGAGACAGGGCACAGATAATAAACCTGCAAACTCGAAGCCTCAATTAGCCCTTCACAGCTTCCCTAGGCCCCCCAGGTCATCCTTTGCGGAGGAAATGATGGACAGGTAAGTGGTGAAAAGGTGAGCAAAGTGCAGTGAAGAAATGAAACAGCAGGATAACCCCTGAGGCTGGCAACCACCCCCGGGGAGCCTGACTTGACAGAATGCTCTTCACGGGGCTGCACACGCAGGTCCTCACCTGAGCCTCCTGGCACCCAAACCGCGGCACCATGAGCTGCTTCCCTACCCCACCCCCAAAATCTTTTTGCTGGGTTTTTATGTGAAGTCTGTCATCATTGACTTGGATGTTGATCTTCTCCTGTGGTTGAAAACTGGTCCATAGAATTCAACTGTACAGTAGGAAGGAAGAAGGAAGGAAGGAAGGAAGGAAGAAGGAAGCAGGGAAGGAAAGCAGGAAGGAAGGAGGACAGAGAGAGAGAGGAAGGAATGGAAGAAAGGAAAGAAGAAATGGAAGAAACAGAGAGAAAAAGGAGGGGAAGGAGACAGAAGAAGGGAAAGAGAGAGAGAGAGAGAAGAGGGGGGTGGAGGATGACTCGGATGTGGCCAAGGTCATTGGGTCGCCATTTACGCATCTCAGCTTTCATTTGAGATGCTCAGGGGCCATTTGTCCTCACTGCCATCTGTAACTTCCTGGACCTCGCTTACAGAAGACAGAGCTCTATTTCTGCTGAGCTTGGCTGAGGACCAACCCCCTCTGCATCATGCTCTTGCCACCTCTTCCTGCAAAGCACTACTTATCTCTTCCACTTCATGTTTTATGCCTGTCCACATAATTCATAGCATAACGTCCTAAACTGGGTCAGTGCCTTCTGTGCTGTAGAGATCCTTCTACTTTCAAACATCACACGAAAATAATGAAATTTGTGAGGTAGAAGCAAATAATTGTGCCTTTTACCTTCTTTCCCCTGGGTCTTCCTTTCCCCAAAAGGTTATATCACAAATCAAGTGTTTCACTTCCTTGTCAAAACAATCATCTGCACCCCCAAGTAGCTGACCCTGGGTATCTGAGCCCACCTTCTCTGGTCACGCGAGTGTGTTGCATGCAGGCTCTGGCTCATCCATGGACTTTGTCCAAGTTGTTGTCTCTCACGGTGACGTGGCTTTGCTGACCCCCTCGTATTTCTATCGCTTTTGCTTTCTACTTAAAACTGTATGGTTAAGGGATTGATGTATATTTGGCAGATCCTTTACCAACATGAAATAGAACTTTCTGAACATGTTCATATCATATTTTGTCAAACTACTGTAATTGATATACCTGATTAATCAGTTGCATTTGATGAATGCTTTTTAATTTTTAAACACTTAAAATATTTTCAGCTTCCTCTTGTCTCCTTGTTTTTCTCTTACAAAAAACAAAGCTGGATTTCACTATCTTTCCCCCCCCTCCCCTTTTATCCAATCAAAAGACTGTCTTTTATTTATTTTTTTTGATTTTATTATGTTATGTTTGTCACCATACAATACATCATTGGTTTTTGATGTGGTGATCCACAATCCATTGTTTTCGTATAACACCCAGTGCTCCATGCAGTACGTGCCCTCCTTAATACCCATCATTGGTCTTTTAATGGGACATCTAACCTATTCACAGTTACTGAGATTACTAGTAAATTTGCAGTGGCTTATTTTGTATATTCTATTTATCATGTTTTCTTGGTGCTTCTATTCTCTCTCTGTCTCTCTTTCTCCCTCTTTATCAATTATTGGCTTGCTTGACATTTTTTTGTCTACTTTTCCCCTTAATAGTATGGAAGTCTGTAAGAACTGCTTGTATTCTTTTTTTTAAATTTTTTTATTGTTATGTTAAACACCATACATTACATCATTAGTTTTTGATGTAGTGAGTGTTCCACAATTCACTGTTTGTGTATAACACCCAGTGCTCCATGCAGAATGTGCCCTCTTTAATACCCATCACCAGGCTAACCCATCCTCCCACCCCCCTCCCCTCTAGAACCCTCAGATTGTTTTTCAGAGGCCATCGTCTCTCATGGTTCGTCTCCCCCTCCGATCCACCCCCCTTCATTCTTCCCCTCCTGCTATCTTCTTCTTTTTTTTTTTTTAACATATATTGTATTATTTGTTTCAGAGGTACAGATCTGTGATTCAACAGTCTTGCACAGTTCACAGCGCTCACCATAGCCCATACCTTCCCCAATGTCTATCACCCAGCCACCCCATCCCTCCCACCCCCCACCACTCCAGCAACCCTCAGTTTGTTTCCTGAGATTAAGAATTCCTCATATCAGTGAGGTCATATGATACATGTCTTTCTTTGATTGACTTATTTCGCTCAGCATAACACCCTCTAATTCCATCCAAGTCGTTGCAAATAGCAAGCTCTCATTCCTTTTGATGGCTGCATAATATTCCATTGTGTGTGTGTATATATATATATATATATATATATATATGTATGTATGTATATACCACATCTTCTTTAATCATTCATCTGTCGATGGACATCTTGGCTCTTTCCACAGTTTGGCTATTGTGGACATTGCTGCTATAAACATCGGGATGCATGTATCCCTTCGGATCCCTACATTTGTATCTTTGGGATAAATACCCAGTAGTGCAATTGCTGGGTCATAGGGTAGCTCTATTTTCAACTTTTTGAGGAACCTCCATACTGTTTTCCAGAGTGGCTGCACCAGCTTGCATTCCCACCAACAGTGTAGGAGGGTTCCCCTTTCTCCACATCCCCGCCAACATCTGTCCTGTCCTGACTTGTAAATTTAGCCACTCGACTGGTGTGAGGTGATATCTCATTGAGGTTTTGATTTGGATTTCCCTGATGCCCAGCGATGTTGAGCACTTTTTCATGTGTCCGTTGGCCATTTGGATGTCTTCTTTGGAAAAATGTCTGTTCATGTCTTCTGTCCATTTCTTGATTGGATTCTTTGTTCTTTGGGTGTTGAGTTTGGTGAGTTCTTTATAGATTTTGGATACTAGCCTTTTATCTGATATGTCATTTGCAAATATCTTCTCCCATTCTGTCGGTTGTCTTTTGGTTTTGTTGACTGTTTCTTTTGCTGTGCAAAAGCTTTTTATCTTGATGAAGTCCCAATATTCATTTTTGCCCTTGCTTCCCTTGCCTTTGGCGATGTTTCTAGGAAGAAGTTGCTGCAGCTGAGGTCGAAGAGGTTGCTGCCTGTGTTCTCCTTTAGGATTTTGATGGACTCCTGTCTCACATTTAGGTCTTTCAACCATTTTGAGCCTATTTTTGTGTGTGTAAGAAAATGGTCTAGTTTCATTCTTCTGCATGTGGCTGTCCAATTTTCCCAACACCATTTGTTGAAGAGACAGTCTTTTTTCCATTGGACATTCTTTCTTGCTTTGTCAAAGATGAGTTGACCATAGAGTTGAAGGTCCATTTCTGCTCTCTCTATTCTGTTCCATTGATCTATGTGTCTGTTTTTATGCCAGTACCATACTGTCTTGATGATGACAGCTTTTTAATAGAGCTTGAAGTCCGGAATTGTGATGCCACCAGCTTTGCTTTTCTTTTTCAACATTCCTCTGGCTATTCTGGGTCTTTTCTGTTTCCACACAAATTTTAGGATTATTTGTTCCATTTCTTTGAAAAAAGTGGATGGTATTTTGATGGGGATTGCATTGAATGCGTAGATGCTCTAGGAAGCATTGACATCTTCACAATATTTGTTCTTCCAATCCATGAGCATGGAACGTTTTTCCATTTTTTGTGTCTTCCTCGATTTCTTTCATGAGTATTTAATAGTTTTCTGAGTACAGATTCTTTGCTTATTTGGTTATATTTATTCCTAGGTATCTTATGATTTTGGGTGCAATTGTAAATGGGATTGACTCCTTAAATTCTCTTTCTTCTGTCTTGTTGTTGGTGTATAGGAATGCCACTGATTTCTTTTCTTTTCTTTCCTTTTTTTTTTAAAGATTTTATTTATTTATTTGACAGAGAGAGACACAGCGAGAGAGGGAACACAAGCAGGGGGAGTGGGAGAGGGAGAAGCAGGCTCCCCGCAGAGCAGGGAGCCCGATGTGGGACTCGATCCCAGGACCCTCGGATCATGACCTGAGCCGAAGGCAGTTGCTTAACCGACTGAGCCACCCAGGCTCCCGCCACTGATTTCTGTGCATTGATTTTATATCCTGCCACTTTACTGAATCCCTGTATGAGTTCTAGCAGTTTTGGGGTCGAGTGTTTTGGGTTTTCACATAAAGTATCATATCATCTGCAAAGAGTGAGAGTTTGACTTCTTCTTTGCCAATTTGGATGCCTTTAATTCTTTTTGTTGTCTGATTGCTGTGGCTAGGACTTCTAATACTATGTTGAATAGCAGTGGTGATAGTGGACATCTCTGCCACGTTCCTGACCTTAGGGGGAAAGCTCTCAGTTTTTCCCCATTGAGAATGATATTCGCTGTGGGTTTTTCATAGATGGCTTTTAGGATATTGAGGTATGTACCCTCTATGCCTATACTCTGAAGGGTTTTGATCAAGAAAGGATGCTGTACTTTGTCAAATGCTTTTTCTGCATCTATTGAGAGGATCATATGATTCTTGTTCT
Organism: Halichoerus grypus; assembly: GCF_964656455.1. NCBI lineage: Eukaryota > Metazoa > Chordata > Mammalia > Carnivora > Phocidae > Halichoerus > Halichoerus grypus. Next base: position 91,710,148 of record NC_135721.1, read on the forward strand.
TTCTTTTGTTAATGTATTGTATCACGTTGGTTGATTTGTGGATGTTGAACCAACCTTGCAGCTCAAGGATAAATCCCACTTGGTCGTGGTGAATAATCCTTTGAATGTACTGTTGGATCCTATTGGCTAGTATTTTGGTGAGAATTTTTGCATCCCTGTTCATCAGGGATATTGGTCTGTAATTCTCCTTTTTGATGGCGTCTTTTTCTGGTTTGGGGATCAAGGGAATGGTGGCCTCATAAAACGAGTTTGGAAGTTTTCCTTCCATTTCTATTTTTTGGAACAGTTTCCGAAGAATGGGTATTAATTCTTCTTGAAATGTTTGGTAGAATTCTCCTGGGAAGCCATCTGGCCCTGGGCTTTTGTTTCTTGGGAGATTTTTGATGACTGCTTCAATTTCCTTAGTGGTTATAGGTCTGTTCAGGTTTTCTATTTCTTCCTGGTTCAGTTTTGGTAGTTGATACATCTCTAGGAATGCAGCCATTTCTTCCAGATTATCTAATTTGCTGGCACAGAGTTGCTCATAATATGTTCTTATAATTGTTTGTGTTTCTTCATTGTTGGTTGTGATCTGTCCTCTTTCATTCATGATTTTGTTGATTGGGTCATTTCTCTTTTCTTTTTGATAAGTCTGGCCAGGGGCTTATCAATCTTGTTAATTCTTTCAAAGAACCAGCTCCTAGTCTCGTTGATCTGTTCTACTGTTCTTTTGGTTTCTATTTCTTTGATTTCTGCTCTGATCTTTATTATTTCTCTTCTCCTGCTGGGTTTAGGCTTTATTTGCTGTTCTTTTTCCAGCTCCTTTAGGTGTAGGGTTAGGTTGTGTATTTGAGACCTTTCTTGTTTCTTGAGAAAGGCTTGTATTGCTATATACTTTCCTCTTAGGACTGCCTTTGCTGCATCCCAAAGATTTTGAACAGTTGTGTTTTCATTTTCATTGGTTTCCATGAATTTTTTTAAGTCTTCTTTAATTTCCTGGTTGACCCATTCATTCTTTAGTAGGATGCTCTTTAGCCTCCATGTATTTGAGTTCTTTCTGACTTTCCTTTTGTGATTGAGTTCTAGTTTCAAAGCATTGTGGTCTGAAAATATGCAGGAAATGATCCCAATCTTTTGGTACCGGTTGGGACCTGATTTGTGACCTAGGATGTGATCGATTCTGGAGAATGTTCCATGGGCACTAGAGAAGAATGTGTATTCTCTTGCTTTGGGATGGAATGTTCTGAATATATCTGTGAAGTCCATGTGGTCCAGTGTGTCATTTAAAGTCTTTATTTCTTTGTTGATCTTTTGCTTAGATGATCTGTCCATTTCAGTGAGGGGGGTGTTAAAGTTCCCCACTGTTATTGTATTGTTGTTGATGTGTTTCTTTGCTTTTGTTATTAATTGGCTTATATATTTGGCTGCTCCCATGTTAGGGGCATAGTTATTTACAATTGTTAGATCTTCTTGTTGGACAGACCCTTTAAGTAGGATATAGTGTCCTTCCTCATCTCTTATTATAGTCTTTGGTTTAAAATCTAATTTGTCTGATATAAGGATTGCCACCCCAGCTTTCTTTTGGTGTCCATTAGCATGGTAAATGGTTTTCCACCCCCTTTGAAAGACACCTTTCAATCTGGGGGTGTCTTTGGGTCTAAAATGAGTCTCTTGCAGACAGCATATCGATGGGTCTTGGTTTTTAATCCAATCTGATAGCCTGTGTCTTTTGGTTGGGGCCATTTAGCCCATTTAAATCCAGGGTAACTATTGAAAGATAGGAATTTAGTGCCATTGTATTGCCTGTAAGGTGAGTGTTACTGTATATTGTCTGTGTTCCTTTCTGGTCTATGTTGCTTTTAGGCTCTCTCTTTCCTTATAGGACCCCTTTCAATATTTCTGTTAGGGCTGGTTTCGTGTTTGCAAATTCCTTTAGTTTTTGTTTGTCCTGGAAGCTTTTTATCTCTCCTTCTATTTTCAATGACAGCCTAGCTGGATATAGTATTCTTGGCTTCATATTTTTCTCATTTAGTGCTCTGAATATATCCTGCCAGTCCTTTCTGGCCTGCCAGGTCTCTGTGGATAGGTCTGTTGCCAATCTAATGTTTCTACCATTTTAGGTTACAGATCTCTTCTCCCGAGCTGCTTTCAGGATTTTCTCTTTGTCTGTGAGACTAGTAAGTTTTACTATTAGATGTTGGGGTGTTGACCTATTTTTATTGATTTTGAGAGGGATTCTCTGTGCCTCCTGGATTTTGATGCCTGTTTCCTTCCCCAAATTAGGGAAGTTCTCTGCTATAATTTGCTCCAATAGACCTTCTGCCCCTTTCTCTCTTTCTTCTTCTTCTGGGATCCCAATTATTCTAATGTTGTTTCGTCTTATGGTATCACTTATCTCTCGAATTCTGCCCTCGTGATCCAGTAGTTGTTTATCTCTCTTTTTCTCAGTTTCTTTATTTTCCATCATTTGGTCTTCTATATCACTGATTCACTCTTCTGCCTCATTTATCCTAGCAGTTAGTGCCCCCATTTTTTATTGCACTTCATTAATAGCCTTTTTGATTTTGACTTGTTATATTTTAGTTCTTTTATTTCTCCAGAGAGGGTTTCTCTAATATCTTCCATGCTTTTTTCAAGCCCAGCTAGTATCTTTAAAGTGATGATTCTGAACTCTAGATCTGACATCGTACTAATGTCCGTAGTAGGTAGGTCCCTGGCAGTCGGTACTTCCTCTTGTTCTTTTTGTTGAGGTGATTTTTTCCATCTTGTCATTTTGTCCAGAAGAGAATAGATGAATGAGAGAACAAAATGCTAACGGGGTAACAACGTCCCCAGAAAATATACTCTAAATAAATCAGGAAAGACCTGAAACCAGGGGGAAAGAAAGGGAAAGAAAGAAAAAAGAAAAAAAGAAGGAAAAGAAAAAGATAAAAACAAACAAAAACAGAACTAAACAAAAAAACCAGAATATGATCAAATATGATCACGTTGGTGAAGAGATCATTGCCACACACTAGATTTTGGGTGTATTTTGGTCTGTTGGAAGAAAAGGCCTCCTAAATTTTTAAAGAAAGAAAAACATATATGTACAAAAATAAGGGTTAATATGATGAAGGGATGGAATATTACTGTAAAAATAAAAATTGTAAAAAAAATTTATAAAAGGAATTGGTAAGAAGTTGTTTGAAAAAAAGAAAGAAGAGGATTTTTAAAAAAAAGAAAAAAAGGGAGAGAATGTGATCAGGCAGGAGACTAGAACAAAGACATACACTAGAGATTTAGGGTATATTTTGATCTGTTAGAAGAAACTGTATCTCAAAATTTTAAAGAGAGAACAACTTATATATATATGCCAAAAATAAGGGTAACTACTATGAAGGGATAGAATATGACTCTAAAAATGAAAAATAAAAATGTTTTTTAAAAGAGGGATTGATAAGATGTTGGTTGAAAAAGGGAAAAAGAAAAATTCAAAAAAAAAAAAAAAGGACAGTTTAAAAAAAAATTAACTTTGAAAGACTAAAGAATCATGGTAAAAAAGCCATGCATTCTATGTGCAGTATTCCCCTAGCGCTGGAGTTCTGCCGTTCTCATTGATCGGTAAACTTGGTCTTGGCTGGTGGTTCTTGCAGATCTTCTGGGGGAGGGGCCTGTTGCCGTGGTTCCCAAATGTCTTTGCCGGAGGCGGAATTGCCCCGCCCTTGCCCGGTCTGGGCTAAATAATCTGTTCGGGTTTGCTCTCGGGAGCTTCTGTTCCCTGCAAGCTTTCCCCACAGCTTTGGAGGCCGAGAGTGAAAATGGCGGCCTCCCAATCTCCACCCTGGAGGAGCCAAGAACTCAGGGCCCTGCTCCTCAGTGCGCCCCCAGAGAAAAGCAGTCAATCACTCCCGTCTCCCCGGTCTCCAGCCGCACTCTGTGCTCACCCGGCCTGTGACAGAGCGTTTCTATCTCTGGCTCACGACCCCGTGTGGAGTCTCCAAACCCAGTAGATCCCTGTGGTGTGCTCCCGTGCCACTCCTCCCGGGGGAGGATGGAGAGTCTCCCCAGAACTGCTGCTTGTTGGGTCCCTGCTGGAGGAGCAGTGGCCCGACTGTGCCATGGATCACTGTTTATGGCAACCCCGAGCTGAGAGCCCACGCCTCGGCTCCGTCTCTGCAGCCGGCTTCCCCGCTCCGATACCTGGGAGCTCTGCTGCACTCAGGCACCCCCGGTCTTTCTGTGACCCCGAGGGTCCTGAGACCACACTGTCCCGCAAGGGTTCCCCCCCAGTTTAGCCACCGGAGCAACATCCCTCAGCAGAGCTGACTTCTAAAAGTTCCGATTTTGTGCTCCGCGGCTCTATCACTTGCCAGAAGCGGCCGACAGAGGCCCCCTCCCCCGCCGTCTATCCTCCGGAATATCGCCCTGGATTCACTTCTCTGCATGGACTACCTTCCAGAAAGTGGTCGCTTTTCTGTTCAGAGTGTTGCTGCTATTCTTTTCTTTGATCTCCTGTTGAGTTCGTAGGTGTTCAGAATGGTTTGATCCCTATCCAGCCGAATTCCTGGGACCAGATGAAATCCAGGTCTCCTACTCCTCCACCATCTTGCTCCGCCCCCCAGAACTGCTTGTATTCTTCAAACACTTCATCTTAATTTTTGCCTCACTTACTTAAACCTGTACTTCTCCATCAATATCTATGTTAATTCATAACTATGTCCTTCTCCCTGAAAAAAAAATGACAAGAACGGTGATTTCTTCTCTCTTCTTCTCAAACAACACCAACCCCCAACACCGTCACTCACCTTGATTGCATCTGAATTTTAGTGTTCGATTTCTATACATTTTTTTTATCAATGCCTATTTAGATACTATGAATTTTACATGATCCTCTTCTCCGTTCCCCCTCCCCTAATTACCAGTGCTTTTGGATTTCAGGAGAGTGGAACTAAATACCAAGTGTTTTTGTTGTTTGGTTTTTGTCTTTTTCTGAGGGGGTCATCATCAAAGCGTAGATTTTTGCTGCATCCTTGCATGATTGGAAATACTTCTTTTCCCTATTGAATGATGGCTTATGTGGATAATGACTTTTGTAATGTAGAGATCTTCCTTGACTTATAGTAGGATTGTGTCCCACTAGAGCCATTGGAAGTTGAAAATATTGTAAGTTAAAAATGCATTTAATACGGGCGCCTGGGTGGCTCAGTTGGTTGAGCGACTGCCTTCAGCTCGGGTCGTGATCCTGGAGTCCCAGGATCGAGTCCCACATCGGGCTCCCTGCTCAGCGGGGAGTCTGCTTCTCCCTCTGACCCTCCTCCCTCTCATGCTCTCTGTCTCTCATTCTCTCTCTCGCAAATAAATAAAATCTTAAAAAAAAAAAAATGCATTTAATACACCTAACCTGACTGACGAGGGGGATTGGAGCAATATAACAGGCAAGGTAAGCCAATGCCACTCCCAGGTGGTCCTGTTTGCACCTTTAATGTCTGTAACCTTTCTCTCCCCCACCAGCAGCCTGAGACCATCAACTGCCCCTCCACACTCTGCTCTCTCTGACCCTGTCTGGCTCAGGGTGCTGTCCATACTCAGGCCTTCACTATGGCTCCCCTGGACTGTCGCCATCATGTCTGCCTGGCCTCCAAGCTCCTTCCACTCTAGATCCCAGAAGCAGAGCTGGAGACAAGGATTCCAAAGCAAGTACTTTATTGGGAAGTATGAGAAATGGTGATAGAGTCTTGTAACCTTGGAAATTCTAGGAAATGTTGCAAAACACAGCAGATCATTCCACCTGTGGGACAAGGGATCCAGGATATTTATACAACAATTCCCATCCATAATTGATAAAGGGCTGCTCCCAAGGTTGGTGATGAGGAATTCCTGGCACTTCCAGACAACCCAACATGTGGGCAGAGGGGCTGGGGAAGCCATCAGGTACAGGGACAGGGACACAGGCGGATAGGATTTGACCCCACTCATGGTGAAAAGCCTAAGGGCTATGGGCTGAGCACAGACGGCATCCTCATCTGTCCTTACACCCAGGTGAGGCACCCCTTCCTTCCTCCACAGCTCATGGCCCGATTTCCTCAGGAGGAAGCTGGGCCCCGAGGAAGGGGTTCTCTTTCTGGATTGCTATAATCCTCATCACTTAGTTTCTCGAGTGCTGGCTCAGAGGCTACATGCCTATGTATTCCTAAGAGATGATAAGGTGCTAGAGGGCAGGGACTGCATCTGTATCATGCTTCACACAGTGCTTTACACATAGTTGAATAGCAAATATTCAATATCTTTTTTAAAGATTTTATTTATTTTTAGAGAGAGAGTGCATGTGGGAGGAGGGGCAGAGGGAGAGAAAGAGAATCTCAAGCAGATTCCCCACTGAGTGAGGAGCCTGACAAGGGGCTCAATCCCACGACCCTGAGATCATGTCCTGAGCTGAAATCAAAAGTCGGATGCTTAACTGACTGGGCCACCCAAGTCCCCCAAGTCGCAAATATTTTTTAAATTAAAGACCAACTGAATATGTTATTTCATACGACATATTGTTAAAGTCATGTATGGGAAACCAATCATTTAACTTTTACTACTTACCAGATATGGAAGTAGTATTTATTGAGAAACAGGCACTATTACTATTCTCACTTTATAGATAAGGAAGTTGACAAACTTGCCCATGGTCACACAGCCGCCAGCTAATGAAGTAGGGGTGGAATCCTGCGGTGTCAGTCTTAATCACTGGGTTTCCCTGACCCCTATTAAAGTGGAGGGGAGGTGCAATTCAAAGAGTGCCAACCAGCAACAAGTTAGACTGGTTGTCCTCTCAACCTGTTCAAGATAGGAAAGGTGAAGCATTAAGCAGTGATGGGTAGTTTTAATAATATCTTATGTCCAAATGAACATACTAAAGCTTATGTACACCCCCAACACACACACACACAGACACACACAGACATACACACACACACACACAGGTCCTGGGTCTGGAATTGCTCAAAAGCTGCCTGCCATCCCCAGAGAGACTGTGGCAGCTGCACCCCACCTGCAGATCCCACAACCACATCCTCATTGATCCCCAGAGGGTCATCCCTATTCTGTTTTGAACAAGCTGACATGTTTGTGTGTTGACCTGAAAACCATCCAGATATTCTTCAGCAGGTGAATGGGTAAAGATTGAGGTTTACCCTTACAGTGGGATATTCCTTATCAAGAAAAGAAGATATCTTTTGATACATGCAGTGACATGGGTGAATTTCAAAAGTATTATGTTTTGCAAAGTAAACCAGACATAAGAGTACACACCTTGCATGATTCCATGTCTGTGAAATTCTAGACTGGGTAACACTATTCTATTGTCTGAGAAAGTAGATCAGTGGTTATATGAGAGTGGGGGTAAGGATTGACCACAAAGGACCTTGAGGGACCCTCATGGAGAAAAATATTCTGTCTTGATTGGGTGGTGGTTACATGAGTGTTGGTATTTGTCAAAACTCATCAAACCATACATGTAAAATGGGTACATTTTATTGTATGTAAATGATACCTCATTAAATGGATTGTATTTTGTATTTTATATTTATTTTTTATTTTAATTCCACTATACTTAACACACAGTGTTATATTCATTTCAGGTGTACAATATAGTGATTCATCAATTCTAGACATTACTCAGTGCTCATCATGCTAAGTGTACTCTTAATCCCCTTCACCTATTTCCCCCATTCCCACCCCTCCCCTCTGGAAACCACAATTAACTTGATTTTAAACTCCTGCTTAGTGATGTTATAGATGAAATAAAGGTTTACACGTTGTGATCTGTATTTTTTATGGAACAGGGAGCCATGACTGAGTTGGACTTCATTAGTTCAGAGGAAATAAAAAGTGAATGACCCTGAAGTTAGCCTGGTAGTGTACAAATTTTCTCCATTGTCTGTATCTTCTTGCTCAGCTTGGGGAGGTACCCCTTGGGCAACCAATCCTCTCTCTACTTCCCTCCAGGGCAGCACAGGAATTACTAATCCCCTTCATTTTGCTGACCTCCATCAAAATATCCAATAACATCATGAAGAAAGGGGCTCCCTGTCTGTTCCCTGCCTCTCTCCCACACAGAGTATGGACTTTTAAAATTCACATTATTGGGTTATTTCTTTTACCACTCGCTGCCCTCCTACAAATCATCTGACTACATTTCCTTCTTCAAGATGGTCAAGTCAAACCCTACCCTTTGGCTTTAAACCATGCACTTTTAGGGAAGCAGCTTTTTACTATGGAAACAACTTTTTGTGTTATTAAAATTTATAAATAAAAACAACCTTAGAAAAGCTCTTGGTTACTGCAGATGCCACGTTGGAAGTGAAGCCAGTGTCGGCAGTAAAGTCATGGCCTTTCATTAAGAGGCTTTTTTCCATTGCACAGAGGAGACCAGATGCCCAGAATGACTTCTTCAATGCTTGCAGAGACTGGATTTGATGTTTAATGGTTGGTGGCTGAAATTAAATGTTATTTGTTAACTTCAGCTGCATGTTGAAGGTCTTCAACATGAGGCATTTATCCTTTTAGAGCATAGGAAAAGATAATTCATTTGGGCCTTGTTATTTCAAAATTTGAAGTCACAAGGTCTGGAATCAACTCATGGGTTAGCTGAACAAACAAGAAAACAAACTGAAAATAAATAAATAAGTAAAGGTTTACTGGGGAAATGAGGTTCATGAGAGATGTTCAGCTGTAGCCTGCTAAAAATTCATCTCCTGGGGGACTTATCTCAATGCTTACATGTATTTGTGGAAAATAGATACGAATTATAAATAATTCTTACATGAATGTAAATGAATCAATATCTGGTCTGGGCATTTGATTCTGGTTCTACTTGTATTGAGGTGAACTTATAATATTTAGCCGTGAATTTGCCTGCATGTAATAAAGCCTGGTTAACATGATGCTTATTTCTTTCCATCGCCAGAGTTCAGAGGTGAGGGCTCTGGCTCTGCTCTCGGGGTCCTTCTATCTTTCTGGTCCTTCATCACCAGCCTGTGACTTTCATCCTCATGCGTATGGCATGGCCCACCAGGGCAGTCCCTTTTTTTCTTTTTTAAAACATTGAAGTAAGAATTTATATACAGAGAAAGGTACCAATCCCAGTGATACAATCTGATGAGCCTTGAAAAACATATACATTGCATAACCGCCTCTCCAATCAAGACACAGAACATGCCACCACCTGGCACGTTTCCTGAGCTCCCTTCCAGTCTGTTCTTACCCCAGAGATAAGCACCCTTCTGCTTTCTACCACAATGGATTTGGTTTGCCTGTTCTAGAAACTCATATTGATGGAATACGAGTTTATCGGGTTGAGGCCTATCGTTTTATTTGTTTTCTGCCTCTCTTATCTGTGTGTTTGTCTTTCTTCTTCTCTTTTCTTGTTTTATTTTAGGTTGATCAAGTATTCTTCTTTTTTTAATTATTAGACTTTTTTTTTTTCTGAGCAGTTTTAGGGTTATGGAAGAATTGAGCTGAAAGTACAAAGAGTTCCCATATAATCTCTCAATACTTAACCCCACAATTTCCCTATTATTAACATTTTGCATTGGTGTGGTACCTTTGTACACTTGATAAGCCAATATTGATACATGATTGTTAACCAAAGTCCATAGTTTACATTAAAGTTCACTCTTTTCGTTGTGCATTTTATGGGCTTTGAAAAATGTGTAATGACATGTATCCATCAATACAGTATCATACAGAGTAGTTTCACTGCCCTAAAATTCCCTGTGCTCCGCCTGTCCCCCTCTCCCTCCCCCTGCCCCTGAACGCCTGACAACCACTGATCTTTCACTGTCTCTGTAGTTTTGTTTTTTCTCAAATGTCCTATAGATGAAATCACACAGTATGTAGATTTTCAAGACTGGCTTAGCAATATGCATTTAAAGTTCCTCCATGTCTTTTCATGGCTTGATAGCTCATTTCTTTTTAGCACTGAATCCTATTCTATTGTCCAGATGTACCACCATCTTGTTTACATATTTACCTATCTTAGGACATCTTGGTTGCTTCCAAGTTTTGGCAATTGTCAATAAAATACAAACTTTTGCATGCAGGTGTTTGTGTGGACATAGGTTTTCAACTCATTTGGGTAAATACCTAGGAATGTGCTTACTGGGCCATACGATAAGAATATGTTTTGTTAAAAACTGCCAAACTGGATTCCAAAGTGACTGTATCATTTTACATTCCCACCAGCAATGAATAAGAGCTCTTGTTGCTCCATATCCTCTCCTGCACTTGCTGTTGTCAGTGCTCTGGATTTTGGCCATTCTAATAGCTGTGCGGTGGTGTCTCATTGTTATTTTAATTTACATTTCCTTGATGACATGATGTGGAACATCTTTTCGTTTGCTTATTTGCCATCTGTATATCTTCTCTGATGAAGTGTATGTTCAGGTCTTTTGCCCATTTTTAAAAATGTTGCTTGTAGTCTTCGTGTTGAGTTTTAAAAGTTCTCTGTATATTTTGGATAGCATTCCTCTATCAGATATTTGTTTTGCAAGTATCTTCTCCCAGGATGTGGCTTGTCTTTCCATTCTCTTAACAGAAGTTTTTAAGTATATTTTACTATTGCATTTTTATTTTTCTATTGAGGGTCAGGAGCTCAGTTGAGCTGGAAAGAGAGAGAGATAGCCAAGCAGAGAGACAGAGAGAGAGAGAGAGAGAAACTGTCAGATGTTGGAATAGCTGATTGAAACAACAATAAGCCAAAATGAAGGAAACAATGAAGCCTTTAATCACTTCATGAGAGTCCCTGTAAGTCAGAGTCTAAAACTAGAGAAAGTGCTGAACCCCTTTTTCATTTTTTTCCCATGGAAAGTGTACTGCTAAAGGGTCAGCTAGATCAGCACAGGCATGGAAGAGGTCTCAGTGTGGATGAAGCCCTGAACAAAAGGCTCCAGCAGTTTTATGAGTTCTGAGGTGGGGAGAGGTGGGGAGGTGGAAGGCTAGGAGTGGGCAGAGTCAGAGTGAGGAAAAGTCTTCAAGGCTCCCTTTGGCCCTCAGCCCCACCGGTACGGAGACCTCAGCAGAGGTGCCTGGAAACATCTCTGTCCAGGGCCACAGGTAAAGAGACCTGGGAATAAAGATGCCCAGGGCGAGGAGTGCAAATATGCAAGGAGCACGTCCAGCCCGGGGACCCTGAGTCCTGACTGTACCTCCCTTTGGAGACTGCTGTGCACTGGCCATGCCCCAAGTCCACTGTGGGGCTGGGCAGCTTCCCCCATGACACCTGTTAGCTAAGTCTTTGCAATTACCTGTGGTCAAGCCTGAAAGTCACACACATTTTGGCAGGGAGCCAGACTTCTCATTGGGTGTTTACTGATAATCCCTTTGTATTATTTAGTTGTTGCTTTAGAAATTATATCTAATCGACTTGTTTAGGCTTAATACTGGACCACTTTGTATAAAATAACAAAGAACTTGAAACAGGATAATTCCATTAAACCTGTCTTTTGTATTATTTTTGTCACATATTTTATATTTACAGAATTTGTAATTCCTATGATATGTCATAGTTTTTGCTTTAAAGAGCCAGTTGTTTTTGAGAGAATTGAGTAAATGTCATCTTTTATACTTATTCACATATTTACCATTTTAGGTGTTTTGGGTTTCTTTTTGGAGGTCTGGATTTCCATCTGGTGTCATTTCCCATCACCTGAGAGCTTCCTTTAGCACCAGTACCGCGCACATCTGCGGGCACTGAATTATCTTAGTTTTCTTTTATCTGAAAATGTGTTTATTTCTCCTTCATCCTTGAAGAATATTTTATCCAGACATAATATTTTGTGTTGACAGTGGCTTTTTTGTTTGTTTGTTTTAGTACTTTAAAGATATCATCCCATTGTCTTCTAGTTTGCATTGTTTCTGATAAGAGATCAGTTTGTTTTTTCTCTAGCTACTTTTAAGACATTCTTCTTATTGTTGCTTTTCATCAATTTGACTATAAGAAATGTAGTTGTGGTTTTGCCTCTACTTATGTGCTGGGGGCTCACTAAAATTCTTGGACCTGTAAAATCTTAACAAAATTTTGGAAATTTGGGAAATATCAAATACTTCGTTGTTACATTCTCTTTCTTCTCTGCATCTAGGACTCCAGTTATATACTACTGAAGCTTTGTTTATTCATTCTGAAACTAAGTATCTTTCTGTTCTTCAGACTTATTAATTTCTACTGAGCTATTTTCAAGTTCATAAGTTCACTGACCTATTTCCCTACCGTTTCCCATATGCTTTCAAGTTCGTAATGTAAAGTTTTCATTTCAGATATTGTACTTTTCGGTATTAGAATTTCCATTTTTTTTTTACAGTTTCCATTTCTTTGCTGAGATCGTTTATTCAGTAAGAATATCTTTTTCATTAGCTCTTTGAATGTGCTTATAATAGTTTCTTTAAAGTCTTTATCTGTTAATTACACTACTTGATTCATTTCAACACCTGTTTCTAATTTTTTTTAATTATGGGTCATCTTTTTCCTATTTCTTTCAATGTCTAGTATTTTAAATTGTATGGTGGACTTTGACACACCTTGGAGGCTCTAGTTTGTATAATCTTCCTCTGTTTTGTGAGTTTGACTTTTGTTCTACCAGGCTGTTAAATTCCTGGTTGATTATATAGAATTCGTGAAGACTTGGTTTTATGCTTTATTAAGGCATGTATCTTTTATTGTTTTTCCCCTTAACTGTAGAGTAAATTCCTTTTTTTCTGGGACATAAAAGCCACATAAGGTGTGGCTTTTGGGGGGATTTCAGTGAAAAGCCCACGTGTTTATCAAGCCTTCCTAACTTGGTGGAACTTAAACTTTAAACTCTGTCTTCCCTGTGGTAGTCAGTGACAGACATGCACGCTCAGCCCTCTGTCATCATCTGTTAATTTCCACCGGGTTTCTTGGATTCTCCCTCATGCATGTATTTCAGGGGGTTAGTCAAAGCTTTAAGTGTTGCTTACATTTAGATGACTTGGGGGCTCTTCCCTGTGGCTTCCTGTTTTCTAAGATTACCCTCTTAATTTCCAGCTGTGCAAACCCTGAACTCCATCCTTTGACACTTCTAGTCAGTAATACTAGGACTGTCTGCAAGTGTTTTAGTTACCCCACACTCTGTGAATTGGGTGTGTGTTCAGGGAAAATATGAATAAACATAGATCTCATCCAAATAATTTCCTCCTTTAAAGGGTTAAGTCCCTGCAGTTTCTGCCTGATTTCAGTCACCCCCAGTGCCTTCAAATGGCTGTTTTTCATATTTTGTCCAAAATTATTACTACTGTTTATTTACTTATTTTTACCAGAACCAGATCCTAAGCTTGTCATTTTTGAAGGGACCGTCCAGGTCGCTTACCGTGCAGTGTTTTTATATTCCGTTGGCTAGAATTGGACAACATGACCATCTCTAGCCTAAGCATTGGAAGGAGGATTAGAAAGTAGGGCTTATGGATTGGGAAGGGGGAGTGGTCACAGAGTGTCTGCAACATTACCATTTAAAACATTCTGTAGTTGGTTATCTTCAGACTCACCTTCTTTTCTCTCCCAACAAGACAAACACATGTTCCTATAGCTCATCTAAATAATGAAGTGCTGACACAGTAATTTTAAATTAAAACTGAAGATTAGTCCACAAGTTTTGTATGAACTTGACGTATAGATTCTTGAAGATGATCCTATGTCCTCATAAGCTTCAAGTTTTTCGGGCTATAGATCTTCATAACAATTCCCTGGCCAACAAGGTCTGGGCAGCAATGTTAATAGCAGTTATAATTGCTGACAACAGCATAAACGGCAACATCCATTTTCTCTGTAACAAGTTCTCGACACTTCCCACCCATCTTCCTGGTTCCACTGTCCGTCCTGGGTGTCCATGGGCCAGATCCAGGGATTCAGAGTGACACTGACTGTATCATCCAGATTGTGTCCTCTAACTCTAAGATGTGGCTTTTATCCTCACTTTGAGAGGGAAGGGAAACTGAGAGGTCATAGCAATCATGAAAACAGGGCGAAGAGTAGTAATGATTGCTTGGGCTCATCCTATGTGCCTTAAAGCCTTGTTTCATTATGCACTAGGCACTATGAATTATGCTTGATTTACAGGTGGAGAAATTAAAGCTTAATGACATTTAAGCAATTTGTCCAATGTCATGAGCATCAGAAGATTTAAACTGAAGCCTGTCTGACTCCTCAGAACCTTGCTCTTATTAAAACCATGTCAGTCCCTAAATGTTGATGAAAGAATAGCACAAGGAGACACATTTCTGGTTCTGTTTATTTTACTAGGTAGAGTGTACACTGTATCATTCAAGGAGATGGTATCTTTTCACCCCAGATCAAAAAAAAAAAAAAAAGGAAAGCAAAGAAAGTTTGACCTTTTAAGAGTTTTATTTTACTATGAGTAAAATCTATTAAGAGCTAGTTTAGGACAGAGGAGTAGATGGAGGGCTGTGTGGAAAGGGGCTGGGGGAAGGTAAGTGTGGGTGGGTGCATGGTGTGTGTGTGTGTGTGTGTGTGTGTACACGCATGTGCATCTCAGGACATTGGCTGCAAAACAAGTCTTACAGATTGATACATACCAATCAGTGGATCTTTAAATTCATGCCAGTTGCTAAGTGAAATGGAATCTTGTATCCAAGGTGGCTGTTGAGAGCTCAGTAAGCTAACTGGTTCCCCCTCTGCCAATGTGACCATCTGTCTCTGATTGAATGGGACTTCCTATGCTGCCTCTTCCTTCACATCCCATTCTTCAGTTTGGGCATTGCCAGCACCATCTTTCTCTGCCACCTGGATCCCCACGAGAGTCTCCCAGGATCTGTTAACATCCAAGGCCTCAGCAACTCTTCTCATCACTGGGAGGGTCCTAGGACTTGGACAATTGGTAAGTGGATACCAAAGGATGGAAGGGTAAGCAATTTATAAATACTGTAAAATGTAGCTGAGAAAACCATTAAACATCTTCTCCTGGACAGGTTCTGAGATACGTCACTGGAGGTCGTTTTCATCCTCAACGGCAGAAAGGAGGAACCTGTGGCCCAGAGAGAGCACAGCGAGGGCCAAGAGTCAGCACTAGGACGGGGCTGAGGAGGGTCTGCACCAGACCCTGCTGGGGCCCAGGCCTAGCTCTTTGCCTGCACCTGTCCACAATGAAGACACCAGGCAGCTCACCTCCAGAGTTTGCTTGTTCCATGTGTTCATCTGTTTGCAATGAAATGAAGGACTGCTGGGGGAGGGCAGGCTGAGGACCCAGGAATATTCTAAGAATTCAATAAAGCAGAAGTCCTCAGAGGTCTAGATTCAGTACCTTTTAAAATCCTTCCTGTATGTTTGTGGCTCCTGGAGGCGTTATATTCTGAAGTCTACTAACACCATCGCAAATTTAATTTCTGAAAAAATTAGATAAGAGTTTGCAGTGGTATGAGGCATTTACTATTAAAAATAGCCCAAAGCTAAACCCTCATGCACTGTTGGTGGGAATGCAAACTGGTGCAGCCACTGTGGGAAACAGTATGGAGATTCTTCTAAAAATTAAAAATAGAATTACCATACGATCCAGTAATTCCGCTACTTGGTATTTACCCAAAGAGAATGAAAACACTAATTAGAAAAGATATATGTATTCTTCTGTTTATTGCAGCATCATTTATAATAGTCAAGATAGGGAAGCAACTCAAGTGTCCACTGATAGATGAATAGATAAAGATGTGATATATACATACAATGGAATTTCATTCAGCTATAAAAAACAATAAGATCTTGTCATTCCCCAAATCATGGATATACCTAGAGGCTATTATGCTAAATGAAACAAGTCAGACATAGAAAGACAAATACCATATGATTTCACTTATATGGGAAATCTAAAAAAACAAAACAAAGAAGTAAACAAACAAAAAGCAGAAACAGACTCAAATACAGAGAGCTATGTGATGGCTGCCGGAGAGGAGGGACTTGGGGGGATGGGCAAATGGGGAAAGGGGAGAGGGAGGTACAGGCTTCCAGGAATGGACTGAATAAGCCATGGGCATGAAAGGTACAGCATAGGGAACATAGTCAATGGTACTGTAATAATGTATGGTGACAGATGGTAGCTACACTGGTAGTAAACATAGCATAACATATAGAATTGTCTAATCCTTATGCTATACACCTAAAACTAATGTAATCTTGTGTGTTAGCTACACTTCAATAACAAAAGAAAAAGAAAAACGAAAATGAATCTTTTCCTCGACAGAAAATAATCACTCCATAGATGTTTGTGATTTCCTCCTGTGCATAAAATATTGTAATAGGGATATAAAACTTGGTTGTAGCCTTCAGAGAGCTTACAAATCCTTTGAGAAACATATGTGTCTAGAAGAAAAACAAAAATAATAGAATTATTATTATTTTTTTTAATGTTGGAACTTGAGCTAGGGTTTTAAGCTCAACTATTTGAAAAGGTAAGAGCCAAAACAGGCTGAGAAGAAGAGAAGTCATTACTCATTCAGACAAGTGCTATTTATCCTGAGCCTAAAATGTGCTGGTCATTGTGCCCTACATCTAAGCATAAGTAAATAACATGGACATGTTGCCCACTCTATGGAGCAGATAGAGGGAAGAGAAGTAAACAAAATAAATATGTAATCACCACCTATGTGTATACATGTATATGCATATATGCATATTAGTATGTTTACATACATTCAGTGAGGAATAAAATAAGTACATGTGATGGATGAGATGAAGGGAAGGGACGGGGTGGGAGAAATGAAGAGGGGAAGTGGTGGGTGGTGTGGGCACAGTGCTGAGAAAGGTGGGAAAGGTACAGACATGCAAATTGCGAGGTGGAGGAGAGTTGCAATGAGGAGCACCTGGCACAGCCGCCCAGGGCGGGGAGGTCTGTGATGTAGAAGCAGAAGGTGGGAGGGGAAAGTTTCTGGGTAGCACTCAGGAATGCTAAAGAAAGGGAGCGCACGGTTTAGCTGGAAGGAGGGCTCATGAAGAAGAAGAGAAAAACAGCCTTGGAAGAGCACACAGGAGCTGATTAGAAGGAACCTCAGAGCTGGTGCAACTTCTCAGACATGATGGTGTTGGGTGTCAGCCACTGGGCGGTGGACCTTGGCCCTCGCAAGGCTCTTCCTTTGGCTGTCCTTTAACTATTCCCTGACAAGGATGCAGTCACAGAAAACCCGCTGTGGTTGCTATTGCAGGTGTCATGTGAATGGACATTCCCCCAGTAGTGCCTAAAGCAGATGCTGATTGCAAATCAAGATTGGCATCCATTTTTAAAGGAGCAAGTGAGTTTCCCTCAAGTCAGGGCAAAATGTTCACCCACCCAGATTCCACCACTAATATTGCACTCTAATTGTTTTATCACATGCTTACCCATCTAACCACCCATCAATACATCTTATTTTGGGTGCATTTCAAAGTAAGTTTCAGACATCAGTATACTTCCTCCTAAACACGTCGGCACATGCCATTAACTGGAGTCCAGTAATTGTTTATGGCTGTGTTTTTCTTTTGAGGTAAAATTAACATATAATTAAATGTATAAATTTTAGGTGTACCATTCCACGAGTTTTGACAGATGCAGACACGTTTGTAACTCATACCCTTATCAAAGTAAGAAACATGACCATCACCCCAGAAAGGTTCCTCACCCCCCTTCTCAGTCAATTATGACCACTTTCCCAACCCCAGGCTCTCATTAGAGGCAACTGCTACTCTGATTTTTTCCCCCACTATGGATTAGTTTTAAAAAGCTTCATGAAAATGGACTCAGAACCTACTCTTTTGTGTAAAACTGTTTTCATTCAGTGCAATTCTTCTGAAATTCATCCCTGCTATTGTGTGTTTACTCCTCGTAATTGCTGAATAGAATTCCATGGAATGGGCACACCACAATTTGTGTATCCATTTAACTGACGAACACCTGAGCTGTTTCTAGTTTGAAGCTGCATTTCACAAGACTGTCTGAACAGAGCCTTGGCACATCTCAGAGGCAAACCCACACTGTGCATAAGGCTATTCTACACGTCCTTTTAAAGGGATATAAAATGCAAGTGGCAAAATATAGAAAACACATTTTCTTATAATAACATAGTTGATGGTGACATTTTTATTACCATGCACCCCGCTGGGCGACATTCCCGTTAACAGAAATTTTCTTTCCGTTCACTAGATTGCTAAAGCAAATAAAATTGCTCCATAAATGAAGGACTGTTATTCTTTACAGTGCTTTCCTGCTTCTGATCACTTCTTTTTGCCATAAACATCGCTCAAGTTCAACAGCACTGTTCTGGACCCACTGTGAAAGTGGAGGAGAAGCTGGCATAGCCTCTTACATTTTCTGTTTCAGGTTTAATGGGGTCTAAGTTGTGTGCCTTCTTGGAAGATGATGCTTCCATCTTTCAACTGTTTGGCTAGGGAAAGTGACTGTCTTAGAAGTTAAATTAATTGCTGGGTGAAGGGAATTGAAAGTGAGCAATAAAGAATGTCCTGGTCAGTGTGGGGGTCACAGATAACCTGGTGGGGTCAGACCACCCACGTTGATGTGTTTGAGAGAGTAGCCATCTAAGCTTTACTTCTTGAACCCGCTCTGGCTTCTGAAGGAGGCACAGGACAAACCAAATCTGGGAAGGAAACAACTCAACTCACACAACCTTTTTATTTCCATTTGTCTTTCTTCTCCTACTTTAAATTCTCCTGCTCCTTATTAAATTAAGAGAAAGAGGAATATGTGGCATTGTAAGTAAACTGAACCTTTTAAATTCCAGTTTGGCGGCCCTGACAAAGGCTCAACCCTGACACAGGGTTGGAGTTCTTACAGTTTTTGTTGCTAAATCCAGGCAAGTCTGATTCAGATGACAGAGAAAAGATGTGTGGATGTGGATTTCCCATGCTTGGCTGTGGCGAATGCCACAAGTACAGCTGGCCAAGAAATCCTCTTTGAGGATTTATGACATCGTCCGTGTCATTCATCTGCCCCAGGAATCAGCAGACCGTCTTGTAGTTTTAAGTGTGAAATTTAAGAAATTGAATGAAATTCAGAAATGGAATTATTTTTGAAATGGTATTTTTAAGAAGAAACAGGTTAGGTAGGAAAGAGATGGATGGTGTTTTTAAATATGTCATTTATAAGCCCCTGAAGGTTTCATAAAACACAATCCAAATACTATGTTTGCCATATTTGACCCATGTCCTAGATCAGAAATGTTAGGGCAATTGTGTCATTTGGGCAAAATGATTTTTTGCCTTGGTTTTATTATCAACTCTTTATTATCTTTGGATCTACAGCCTCAGTCTGGGGGGCCCAGTACAATCACAAGTTCCTTAAAAAATGGAAAAGGAAGACAGAAGAGTCAGAGAAAGAGATACGACAACCAAAGCAGAGGTCAGAGAATGAGAGAGATTGGCAGGTGTTATTCTGTTGGCTTTGAAGATGGAGTGGACCGTGGGACAGGAAATGGAGGCAACTTCCAAAACATGGAAAGTTCTCCCCTAGATCCTCCAGAAGGAATACAGCCCTACTAACACCTTGATTTTGAACTTCTCACCTCCAGAACCATTAACATAATAAATGTGTCTTGTTTTAAACCACTAATCTGTGGTAGTTGGCTACAACAGGAATAAGAAACTAACATACTCTCTCACATACCAAGCTACTCACTACAAATTATAAATATTTCCAAGGTTTTTTTAATGTAGCTTTGTTCTAGAATGTAGTAGTGACAGAGTGTTCACTGAAGAGTGATTAATAATAGTGCATGAAAAGTAGTGTCTGAACTAATACAAATGGTTCCCATTTGCTAACCTTGTATGAACTAATTCATGGTACGGAAGCTCCTGTGCAGCAGACCACACTGAGCTAGTTAAGTAACCAAAGGTGAAAAGGGCTTGTTTCTGTCTTGGATGTGGGGGGTTCAGAATATGGAGGGATGTAAAGCATAGCTCACAACTTACTGGAAACCACATAATGGAGGATTCCAAGGGGATCAGCCTCGGCAAGGTCAACTCAATATTTATGGCTCTATCTGGGAGCCGTGGGGAAGCTTTGTGGCCTTGAACTTGAAGGATGGAACAGTATTTCTCTCTGTTTGCAGTTCAAAGCCTCTGGTCATTTTAATTCGTCCTTCTCTTCTCCAACTTTTTAAACACTCCTGCTTCTTCTTTCTTCCTCTTCCTTCGTACTCAGCAGCCTCTCTTTCACCCACAAGAGTTGTGCAACAGTGATAAATACATCTATAATGGGGTAAAATGGGGTAAAAATTAGTGCTGGGCCCACTCCCCACCATTGCCCCTTACTAAAGTGCTACTTTAGTTGTTGGATTTTTACCTTTTTGTCTGCATATCTTCTTTGAATTAGGGAAAACTTTATGAGCAAGGTCTGCATCATCTGGGATTTTTCTTTTTAATATGTTTAAGGCAGGGGTCAGCAAACTATGACCTGCAGACCCAATCTGGCCTGCTGCCTGTTTTTGTAAGGCACATGAGCTAAAAATGGTTTTTACATGATTTTGTAGTTAGGAAAAAATCAAAAGAAGAAAAATATTTCATGACATGAGAACATTGTAAAAAAAAATCGAAGTCCACAAATAAAGTTTTATTGGGACACAGCACTTTTATCCACCCTACAGTGGCAGAGACCAAATGGCCGGCAAAACCTAAAATATTGATTATCAGTCCCTTTTGTTGACCCCTGGCTTAAGGGATATGATCTAATGAACATATAGAAGATACTATTAAATGATAATATTTGACTAAAAATAGGGGTCGGACCTTGAAGTTTACAGAAATGAGATCAGATAAATGACAATCCAGGAAGCTATACTTGAATTTATTCAGATTTGTACCAGCTAGGCCTATGACTAGCTGCATGTAACAGAAATCCAATTATAGTGGTGGAACCGAAAGAGGACTGATTTATCTCCCCAACAAGAAGTCCAGAGGTTGATAGTCCATAGATGAGGCTACGAATTCTTAATGCTTTTAGCATCTTGGATTCTTTCAATCTTTCTGCTTTTATCCCAGTGCATGACTGTCTGCCTCATAACCATGATACCGGCTGTACCTTCTGTCTTCCTGGCAAAATTCTACAAATTCCAACTTGCTTGGCTTAAAAGTATATCCCTACTACATCATTAGAATAAGACTTGGGATAAATATGCCCCTGGAGCCAAGAACTGTGTTTGAAGTTTCCATGGACAATACGTATTGGCAGAACCAGGACCCAGAGTGGAAAGCCCAGGAAAGGAGATGGAGATAGTGAGGGTATGATCAAAGCCTTGGAGGCCACTTCATTCATGTCTCACATGCCACGAGCCAGTGGTTCTCATGCGTGTGCATCACAGTCCCCAGGAATCCATGCTCAAACGCAGATGGCTTAACTCCTGGAGTTTCTGTTTCAGAAGGCCTCGGCTGCGCCCAGAATCTGCTTTTCTGACAAGTCACAAGGTGATGAATGGTGTTTACAGAGAGAAGATATAACTGATGCTGATGGTCTTGGGAGTGCCTTTCCACACATCTAGGGAGGATCACTGAAACTCTAATGGAGGGTGAGGGAAGGAACCTCTCATCTCAATGAGACCATTCAGTTGCCCTGCTGGGTCCTCCTGGGGCACAACCATGCTAGGGAACTTTGGGTGTACCAAAACCCTAGGATCTTGTCAAAGGCAGATTCTGATTCAGAAGGCATGGGATGGAATCAGAGATGCTGTATTCTAACAAGGTTGTAGGTGAGAATGCTGGTCTGGGGATCACATGTTGAGGGACAAGGCTGCAGTCACCTTGGTTGGCAGATTCCCTCCTCTTCCTCAGCCTGCATCACAGCAGGGCCACCCTGTTTCCAACCCTAGCTGCCCCCCACTCTGCTAGAGGCAGCAATGCCCAAATATTCTGGGGTGGGCTGTCCATATCTTTGTCAATTCTACTGAGCCTGGGGGACTAACTTATTTGAGTGACGGTCTCAACTGCTTGGAAAGCTACTGGGCCAGAAATGGAAATGGCAGCAAACCCTTTCTTGAGAATTAGGAAGCCAAATACTTTTTTTTAAATCATTATTTTCCCCAGATTCAGAGATTGCTTAATTCTCAATAAAATAACAACTTTTAGATTGCAAGATAAAATATGAAAATGTTGGCCAAGCTCAAGGCTACAGGAAAAGAGCAGAAAGTGTACACGCTGTGAGAAAATAGAGTTACAGAGCGTCTCTGTGGCATATTTCAAGTTCTGGATTTACTCTATTTTTCAGCTGTGTGCATTTATCTGCTTTCCATAGAACCAGCTGGAGATTTAAATTTGCATCATGAATAATGCTGCCAGAATTCTCCCTTGCATCTGTTGGCTCCGAGGTTCTTCAGTGGCCAGCTGGTCACCAGAAGTGATCATAAAAGTACAACCAGTTCCAAGGAAAAGCATTTTTCTCTATTGCCTGTGGAGTGAGACAAGTAGGCATCCAATGACTCCCCTTTCTGGAGAACACTTTAAGGGACTCTGGAGAGCAGGATCTTGCTAAATGTCCCAAAAGTTCCTTCCAAAGGAGAAGAGACCCCAAAGAGGAATCTATGACAGTGCTTCTCTGGAATCTGACTTCAGAATGATTCTCAGTCTGGAAAGTATTCCCAGTGATTTGGGTGTGGACTGAATGCTTCCCTGTCTCTCCATGGGTGGGCTGGCTCTCAATGCAGGTGAGTGGGATCTGAGCATGGGGGTGAGCGGGATCTGAAGGTCCCTCAGTGGGGAGCCACTCCCGTTCCTCTCTCCTAAAAGCTTGATGAAGCCTCAAGCACCCCGAGGCCTGTGGGTAGAAGTAGAATTTCTGAGTGACAGTCTCAAATGTTGGCAACCCTGACCCCAGAGTAAAACTCCCTCCTTACAGCTGTTCTCTGTGACTCCTTCACTCCCCGCAGGGCCTGCCTTCTCAAGCTCAAGATGTTCCCAGTCAAATCACCTGAGGTTGTCAAACCATCCTGCAGGATGACAGCCACCAAAGATCTGAGGCAGCTAGTCTGCAACCCTGATTGACCAGATGTTGATGGAAACAAGCCATCTACCTGCACCAGCATCTGTGAGTTACTGAAAGAACTCAGGTCTATATTATTCAATAACAACCTGACTAGACAATGGAGGAGGGGTGGTTCAAATATCGATTGTTCGCATCACTAAATTTGGGGAAGATTTGTTACCTAGCAGATAGATAGCCAATTGTGTTGGACACCCCCATGCTCACTTACGCTACAACAACAGCGTTGAATAGTTACAACAGAGACCAAAGGGCCAGCAAAGCCTGAAGCATTTACTACCTGGCCTTTTACAGAGAAAGTTTGCCCTTCTCCTGCATCCACAGAATTCCTCCCATACGTAGGTCCTAACTGGTGCTCTGATTGTCTCCCCTTCCACAATTCAAACCAAGAAGCCACAAGATATAACAACTAAATAGTAAATTGGTAATTATATTGCCGTTGAGTTGGGACCGGGCTCTACTACAAGGTCTGATTGAATCCCTGTGATAAAAATCTGTTCACTTGTGAAATGTGTGTTTGGGGAAACGTGTGCACTGAGCTCTGGGGTGCAGAAACCCAAGTTCTTCCTTAGTCCACAAGGGCAGCTCTCCCGTGATCCTGATGAAGACACCCACATTAAATGCTTCAAAAGCAGTGAGTTAAGAGTGACTCAAAATACATTCTATTTTGCATGAAACATCAAAAAATAGGTGGCATATTATTAACCAAATTACTTTCAAAGTCACTAGCTTTCAATTGCCAAAAAATAATTTTATCTTCTTTATAAAGAATTAGAAACTGTTAGTTATGAAATACATGTTGGCTGTCAAAAATATGGAGGAAAGTGAAAATCATTTGCTATGCTTCAGCACAGATAATTTTATTAATATATACATTATAAGCTATACGTTATATGATATGTAGGGTTTTTTTTCTAAATCAGATAGATCATCTATTTCCACAGTTTTCCATCCAATGGATGTATCAGTTATAATTCGTTAACTATCCTACATATGCTAACTAAATATTCAGGTATCTAATTCTCAAAAAAGATTATGTGCAGTTAGTTTTATGACAGACAAATGTTTTTGTTGCTGGATTTCTTACATCTGATACATTTAAAGTATATATTAAAATACAATTTTGTTACATAGCATTAACAAAAATATGTCCTCTTTTCTGATTTTCCTAGCTAAGTAAGGTATGTTCTCTACACATGCTTCACTTGTAAGCCTCTCATCCTGCATGCAGTTGAGCCAAGAACTTATCCCACAGGAAATGTTTGCCAGACGTCAAAGCATATTTGAAGTTTTTCAAATAACATTTTTGGATTTCTTAGCTCTCTCGTGAGGAGTGTCTTCAAGGACAGAGCATTCCTTTCAAATATGTATTGTGTTTTCAATAAAAACAAAATATGCTATGAATAAATATTACATAAAAAAATAAAGGGAGAGTCTAAAATAGCATAAATACACCTTGACAAAACATAGTTCCAGAGGCTTCTATCTGACTAACCGAGGTAGTTCTGTATTCTTTTAAGTCAATAGTTTGTAATTCAGGGGTTCCATGAACTTAATGGAAAAAAAATACATCCTTATTTTCACTAATCTCTACCTGGAACTTAGCATATAATAGCATTATTGAAAAAGAAATATCAACACTGAAATCACAGATAGTTCACACCACACTGTAGATATTACAGATCTCTTAACAGCTTGTTTGCATCGATCACCACTTTGAGATTCTGGTATTTAAGTGATGCACCACCAGGTGTTGTGATTTTAAATACCCGTAAAGAGGCTTTTATATTTGATATCACATATTTGTTTCTTATTGATATTCTTCTAACTGTATTTCAATACCTTTGGTGCCCCTTGTAATTCTGTGTATTTTATCACATGCGTTTATTCAAAACGTTATCCTGAGAAGGGGTCCACAGGCTTCTCTGCTCAACTGCAGGACAGTCCATGGCACAAATGCGCGCTCACCTCTTACTCACCGTCCGTGGCCCGAGCAGAGATCTCCACAGCCCGCCGGACCAATGTTGCCAAAGGGGATACTGTCCAGCAGGCTGGGCCTCTGGCGTATCTTGCTATTTTCTTGTGTTCCTCTCCTCTCAGAAAATACTTCTTGAGAAGAGGGGCACATCAGGACACTTGAGTGAGAAGAACTACGTGATGGCCATGGATCCACAAGGCACAAAATCCTCTCTAGTCCCAATGTGGGCCACACTGGACAACCATCCCGAAACAGGTCACTAGTCTTCCGCGAGCTGCCTTTGGCTTACGGGAAGATGTGTCAAGATGACAGATGCACAGCTCTGTTTAAAAGTCTAGGGAGTTATTGGTACCATTTGTCGCCTCAAATGATAAAACCTTTGGTGGTGGGAAAAGTCTCAGAGGTGTATTTGGTGATTTCCATGCTTAAAGAATTGGGGGACATAATTTCTCATTTTCTTAGTACCTTGATTGAGGGTATAATCCACATGACACACAATTCACTTACTTAGAGTGAACAAAGGCTTTTAGTATATTTACAGAGTTGTGCAACCATCACCAAATCAATTTTAGAACACTGTCATCACCCCGAAAGAAACCCGTACCCATTAGCATACCTCAATTCCCCACCCAGCCACCCACTCCCAATCTCTAGGCAACCAGTAATCTACTTTTGGTCTCTTTAGATATGTCTGCTCTGCACATTTCCTGGAAATGGAATCACACAATATGTGGCCTTTTGTGACTAGCTCCTTTCATTTAGCATAATATTTTCAAGATTCACCCATGTGGTTGCATAAATCAATACATCATGTCTTTTTATTGCTGAATAACATTTAAATAACATTCCATGGTATGGATATACCACGTTTTATTTATCCATTCACCAGCTGATGGACATCTGGGTTCTTTCTACTGTTTAGCTATTATGAATAATGTTCTTATGAACATTTGTGTACAGGTTTTTGGGTGGACGTGTTCTAATTTTTCCTGGGTATATACCTAGGAGTAGAATTACTGGATCATACGGTAACTGTATGTTTAACATTTTGTGGAACTACCAAGCTGCTTTCCAAAGAGGCTGCACCACCATATATCTCCACCAGCAGTGTAGGAGAGCCCCAATTCTTCTATATCCTGGTCAACACTCATTATATCCTGTCTTTTTGATTCTAGCTGCTCTAGTGGCAGTGAAATAGCATCCCATTGTGGTTCTGATTTGCATTTCCCTGATGCCCAATGGCTTTGAGCATGTTTTCATGTGCTTATTGGCCATTAATATTTATTCAGATCCTTTGCCTATATTTTAATTGGTTAGTTTTTTTAAATTATTGACTTGTAGTTCTTTATATATTCTAGAGATGAGTCCTTTATCATATAAATAATTTGCAAATATTTTTCCCATTCTCCCATTCTGTGTGTGTCTTTTCACTTTGAAGTACAAACATTTTTAATGTTGATAATATGCAATTTATCTGTTTTCTTTTATTGCTTGTGCCTTTGGCGTCATAGCTAAGAAATCATTGACTAATCTAAGGCCATGAAGATTTACACCTATGTTTTCTACTAAGACTTTTCTAGCTTTAACTCTTACATTTAGATCTTTTATCGACTTTGAGTTAATTTTTGATAAGAGGTGAAGTAGGAGTCTGACCCTATCTCATGTGGATATCCAGTTATCCCATCACCATTTGTTGAAGAGAATATTGTTGGCCCCATTCAATTGCATTGGCACCCTGTGGAAATTAACTGACCATAAATGTGAGGGTTCTTTCTGGACTCTCCATTCTATGTCTGTCCATTTGCTAGTACCATACTCTTCTGATGACTGTAGCTTTGTAGTAAATTTTGAAATCAAAATTTCTGAGTCCTCCTGTTTTGTTTCTCTTTTCCAAGATTGTTTTAGTTATTCAGAATCCCTTGAATTTCCATGTGAATTTTAAGATCAGCATGAAAACCTCTGCAAAGAAATTGGCAGAGGTTTTGATAGGGATTGCACTGAACTGTGATCAATTTTGGGAGCATTGATGTCTGTCTTAACCATGTTAAGTCTTCCAATCCATAAATATAGGATGGCTTTTCATTTATTTAGGTCTTAACATTTTTTTTTCAACATTGCTTTGTAGTTTCCAGAGTACAACTGACCCTTGAAACAATACAGGTTTGAACTACACAGGTCTACCTATATGAGGATTGTGTGTGTGTGTGTGTGTGTGTGTGTGTGTGTGTGTGTGTGATAAATACAGCACAGGACTGTAAATGTATCTTCCTTATGATTGTCTTAATAACTTTTCTCTCCAACTTACTTTATTGTAATAATACGGTATATAGTACAAGTAACATACAAAATATGTGTTAATGACTATTTATGTTATTGGTAAGGCTTATAGTTGACATAAGCTATTAGCAGTTAATGTTTTTATGCAAATTTTTGACTGCCCAGGTCAGGGGGTAGCACCCTAACCCTTTCATTGTCCAAGGGTCAACTGTATACATTTAGCACTTCTTTTGTTAAATTTACTCCTAAGTATTTTATTCTTTTTGATACTAATGTAAATAGAATTGCTTTCTTGACTTCATTTTCAGTTTGTGCATTGTTACTATTTGGGAATACAATTGATTTTTGTATATTGATGTTATATCCTGCGACTGCTAAACTCATTTATTAGTCCTTATAGACACGATAATGTCATTAATGAAGAGAGATGATTTTATTCCTTTTTTTTCTAATCTGGATGCCTTTCATTTTATTTCCATACTTAAACTGTTCTGGCAGAGAATCTCCAGAACACTTGAATAGCAGTGGCAAGAGGAGATATCTTTGTTTTACTTCTGATCTTAGGGGGAAGGCTTTCAGTCTTTCACCAGTAAGTATGATATTAGCTATGGGTTTTTTGTAGATGCAGAATAGTTTCTTTTACAAAACAATGAGCCAATAAAAGATCGGCGATTTTTACCTTGCTTCTGGAAGAAAGCCTGGGTGAGAGCCAAAATTTAGGAGAGTATTTGCTCTGCCACACTGACATACTGCTGTTGGTTGAATAACATTTGCTTATCAGGCATTTATTTTCCATGCTTAGATTCATATATTGCTGCATAGCCACAGACACTTAATTTTTATGTCAGAATTTTAGTATTGTTATGGCTTATAATGTTTTTAACTTTATAATTTCTTTCTTCCTAATATCTAAATGATTATAATGAAAATCAAGGTTAAAAATAATATTTTTTTAATGTTTTATTTATTTATTCATGCGAGTCAGAGAGAGAGAGAGAGAGAGGCAGAGGCAGAGGGAGAAGCAGACTCCCCGCCTAGCAGGGAGCCCGATGCGGGACTCGATCCCAGGACCCCAGGATCATGACCTGAGCCGAAGGCAGACGCTCAACCATCTGAGCCACCCAGGCGCCCCTCAAGGTTAAAAATAATATTGATGTATTTATTAGTCAAGTACTAATTATGGCCATATAATTTTAACACTCTTCTTAGTGTTTGCCTTATAGATTCTGACTGTGGTTTTGACAATCATTACCTTGAAAATAATTGTTGTGAAACAATATCCTTTGAATTTAAGAAGGGGACACTCATGTGCCCCCTCCAATGGCTTACTTGAGGGGACATTATCTGACTATCTGTGTAGACCAGCACCTTCTAATAGAAATTTTGCTAATGATCAAATGTTCTCTCTTCATACTGTCCAATCTGGTAGACATTAGACTATTGTGCACTTGACACGTGACTAATGAGACTGAGGAAATGAATTTTTTTTTTTTTAAGATTTTATTTATTTATTTGAGACAGAGAATGAGAGAGAGAGAGAGAGCACATGAGAGGAGGGAGAGTCAGAGGGAGAAGCAGGCTCCCTGCCGAGCAGGGAGCCCGATGCGGGACTCGATCCAGGGACTCCAGGATCATGACCTGAGCCGAAGGCAGTCGCTTAACAAACTGAGCCACCCAGGCGCCCAAGAAATGAATTTTTAACTTTAATGTTAATGAGTTAAGTTTAAATAAATACAGGAGATTAGTCCCTATCATATTGGACAGTGTATGCAACTTTCATCCCCCTCATTCCCATGTGCTTCCAAAAGCAGTTTCCATCCAAGGGGCCTGGAACTTTCTTCGCCAGCAAAAATTAGTAGTCACTCATTTTTTGCCACATTCTCCATGTCCTTAGCACCTGGAATTGTGCATTCTGATAGATGGTTTTCACCAAGTGCTCATGTTGGAACTAGAAAGTTCTTTTTAAGTCTTTTAAGAAAAAAGCTGCCTCTCACACTTGAAAAAGATCTCTGACGAAGGTATGTCTGGGGCAGCACATTTCCCTGGAGCTCCTTCTGCATCTGGACTCCTCTTCATTTCTGTCTTCACAACATTCACCAATAGTAACACTGCATTTGTTGAGTAGCTGCTGTGTTACAAGAAAGGTTAACAGTCCCTGTGTGTAAATTTTCTAATTTCCACAACAACCCTATAAATTAGATATCATATCTCCAATTTTGGGGGAGAAAACCAGAGATTTAAGTAACTTAGCCAAACTCTAGCAACAGGTAAATGGCGAAATCAGGGCTCTGGTGTATTGCACATTCTAATTCTCTCATCCTAAAATGAGCTGGAGAATCTTAGTTTCACCACTGACAAGCTGTGTGGCCTTGGGAAGTCACTTATTTTCCCTGAACTTCAGTTTCCACATCTGGAAAAAGAGGAATTAACAATGGATGCTTCCAGAGTAGACAGGGAGTTAACCTGAGGCTTTATGAGAGCCCTCCAGGTGCACACGGGGCCAGGGCTTGCTTCCTGGGTTATCTTCAATTCCTTCCCTATTCCTCCTAGCCCGTGAACTTACTTTTGTCCTTGATTTTTTTTTCATGATTGCTTATTGTTATTATTGGTAAAAATGCCCAGCTGAACTGAATTTCACACAACAGACATTTAGTGAGTCTCTGCTATGGTCAGGAGCCATGCTGGGTGTTGAACACAATCAGTGGCTGAATTCAAATTCTAAAAACCCGAGTATGTCCTTTTCTAGCTAAAGTCTGTTGAGTGTTTACCATGGTTCAGCCATTCTAAATGCTTTACATGCATACCTCACGCAATCCTCATAGTAACACTTTGTAGCAGTGACTATTAGGATTCCTCATTACACAGTTGAGGAAACTGAGGCACAGAGAGGCTGAATTACTTGCCAAATGTGATACGACTTATAAACGATGGAGCTGGGGGCTCAAATCCAGCCAAGCTGGCTGCAAAGCCCCATCTCTTAACCCCAAGGCTCTGAGGTCCCCCATCCTTGTATTTGCACGTTACCATGAGAAAGTCATTCTGGAGCCATGGCATGAAGGAACACCTCCAAGAGGTGTTCAAACTCCTGAGCACTGCCTGCAAACAAAACATGCTGTAGGCTGGATGGGGATACAAAGATGTCTAAGAGTTATGCTCCAACCCCAGGAAACTAGATTGTAAGTCTAGGAAAGAGTATGATTGAAAAGTATGCAATGACTTGTAAATCAAAGAAGGTGTGGTAAATGCTAAACTGCTGATAGAAAGTCCTAGAACTTCACAGAGAGATCTGTTCTGGTTTGGTTACTCAGAAACTCTTGTGATGAGGCAGCGTGTCACATGCACCTTAAAGGAAGGGTCAGACTTCTGTAGGTGGAGAAGAGGCAAAGAGAGAACTTTCCTGGTAGACAAAAAGACAGGAGCCTTGGGATGGAGGTGAAACACAATGAGGCATTTCTCTGACAGTCAGCAGGGGCTCCTCTTGCTGGGACCTTCAGGATCTGTAGGAACAAGCGAATTTGACAAAGGGCAGGCTGTAATAAAGAGGGGAAGGCCATGGGCAGACTGTGAGGCCTGGCCACCCTTATGGGGCAAGAAGGGCAGAGGGGCTATCCTGCTGGCAGGTAGAGGAGAGGAGGAGCAGGAGGGCAGGTGTCTCAGAAGTTGTGGGAGGAAGAGACTTGAAATAGCCAGAGATCAAGAATGCAAACAACATAGAATCATCGAGAAAAATAAAGACCGAAAATAAGTTTTTGGCTTCAGTATTTAGGACATGATGGGCATTCTTCAAGGGAATTGTTCCAATGAAACAGCAAAATGGGCCTGGGCTGGTGAGCCCTCAGTGAGGGTGGCAAGGCCAAGGGCCAGCCATGGCGGGGAGGGGGGGGAGGGGGGGCTGCTAGTGCCATCCCTATGGAGACAGAGACAGGGGCCAATCCGCCTAAACAGGAAGTCCAGAGAGGAAGGGAGGTAGTTTAAAACATGCAAAAAAGCCTCAAAGCAATGGCTCAAGGAAACCCAAATAGGACACCCTGCCATGGTGAATCATCTAGAACCCACGAAAGAAGTGAACCAGCCTGGTGTGCAGCAAGACTGGATTCTTGAATATCCCTCAACTCCTCTGAGGGCTGGCAGGCTTGAAAATTTTGGTAAAGTTTGAGCAAAAGGCATAACAGGTCCTGTCCCCTCTCTTGCCTCATGCATACAGGCAATTGCTCTCACTTTCTGAGATCTTTCAGGGGCAATCTACCGGCTGGGAAAGGCCAAAGGGGTCCGCCCAGATGTGAAGGCCCCACCCCCAGGGCCGGCTGCACCTGAGGCCGCCCTGCTCCAGCTCCAGCTTCCTTGGGCCGGCTGTGCATGTGAGTCAAGACCTGGGCTGAGCGCAGGCAGCTGGTGGGACGTCAGACCAGCATCTGCTTGCAACCACCAGCAGACAACCCGCCTCCAAATCTGCTGGTCTTTCCAGGTGCTTCCTCTTCCGAGAGGTGCAGAGGCACCCATTCCAGGGTGCTTCAGACCTTGGTCTCCACGCTGCGCTCCCCCACCTAGCTTTCAGGAGGCACTGCTTGT
This sequence comes from Halichoerus grypus, assembly GCF_964656455.1. NCBI lineage: Eukaryota > Metazoa > Chordata > Mammalia > Carnivora > Phocidae > Halichoerus > Halichoerus grypus. The sequence continues at coordinate 91,741,948 of NC_135721.1, forward strand.
CTGGGCTCTCCCGCTCCACCCTGGGATGGGACGAGGGGGAGTGCAGGAAGGGACCTCTGTGCCTCCTCCCTTTCACTCTCGGAGTGCCCACACCCCACCCCTTCGGTCACTAGGTCGCTATCGGTCAGTACAATCCGGGGGAGGGGTGGGTGGGCAGGTGCTTGTCTTTCGCTTGTGAAGACCTCACACTGCCCTGCTCTCTTACAAGGTCTGGGCTCTGCTGAACCAAAGAGGCAAGACACCCAGCTAAGCGGTGGAATCCGCGTAGGGCTTCCCTGGAACGAAGTTTCTTGCCCCAGGGCGAGGCCACTGCATTCCTCACACCCATTACACTTTTCAGCCCAAATTTAGAGATCTCCAACTTTTGGGGTTTTGTTTAGAGTTCAACAGCGCCGCCCTCTGGTGTTTGGTTGTGAGTGACCGTAGCTGAGAGGTGGCACAGGGTTTAAAAAAAAAAAAAGTTTGTCCCTCCCTTATGTTTTGGACACCCCCCCCCCCCCCCCACATTCTCGGTAAGTGAATAAGCGGAAAAGGTCTGGAAAGTGACAGATTCCCTCCTCCTCCCCACCCCGTCCATCCGCAGGACCGCCCTTCTGCAACGCGAGTGGCATTTATGTGCACCTTTCTATCACTCTGATCTCTCAGCCAAATGCAAATATCCTTAACTGTCCCGAGCCGGATTCGCTTGGAGCCCGCGAGGGCTCCCGTGCTCCCCTTTTGGGGTGTGAGATGGACTGTCCCTCTGTGAAGCTGGACAAAAACAGACCAAACAGACTAGGGCGCTCCCCAGCACGCCCGCCGCAACAGGGCTCGGCAGGAATTCGCCTGCCGCTGCTTCTGAAGGGTGACAAGACCTTGGAGCCCTGACAGTGTCCTCGAGACTTTCCCACGCGACGAGATGACCTCTGGCCAGGCAGCTCCTGCTCAGGGACCCGTGGGTCCTTGCTTGTGCGCGGAGGGCGCCAGTGTTAGGCCAGTTCTTCCCCGTCCCCCATCCTTGCGCCAGCCACACCCTATGTCCTCTGGGGCCGAGCGCACCCCGGTCTCCCGCTCTAGGCGCCGGGGCCCAGGGCGGGGTCCAGTTCTCTCCTCGCTACTGCTTCTTTGAGGAAGTCCACGCCCTTGGCAGCCCCTCCCCAAATCCTCTTCTTGGCGGGCACCTCCCCCGAGAGCCCGGCAGGTCTTGGGCACTACCTCCCCACCCCCCATTCAAAGCCCTCCTCTCTTGTCTCCACTTCCCAGAGTTCCGCAATCAAGACTTCCCTTGAAATCGGTGGTAACAATACATTTACAAGAAAAAGAAAGAGGGCCGAGTGATTAGGAGGGTCTGCGGATTAAGCCCCTTTTACGACTGCGAGCCTGAGGGCCCTAGTGGCGGGGGCGGACACTGTGTCTTGCTGATAGAGGTGCTGCCTTCCCGCGGCGCCTGCGCCTGGCGGTCCCGCCCGGGGACCTCCCAGCGCCCCGGCCGGGTTTACTCATCCCGGCGAGGTGATCCCAGGCGCGAGGGCGGGCACAAGGCGTCCGGAGAACCCAGTAATCCGAGAATGCAGCATCAGCCCTTCCCACCAGGCACTTCCTTCCTTTTCCCGAACGTCCAGGAGGGAGGGCCGCGCACTTATAAACCCCGGCCCGGGCCCGCCGGCATGTCAGAGGCTGCTTCGCCAGGGCTGCGCGCCGCGGCTGGACACGTCTGGGCTGGGATCAACGCAAGCGGCTGTCGCCAGCGGCGCCCTGCGCCTCTCAGCCCCCGCCGGGCTTGGGCCCCGTGGCGGCGCTTGCGCTCTCCTCCGCTCCTGCACGCGGCGTGCCGGGACAGCATGCTCCGGGTCCTGCTCCTCGGCGTGCTGGCCCCCGCGGGTCTGGGGCTCCCCGCGCCCCCAGAGCCTCAGCCACGCGGCAGCCAGTGCGTCGAGCACGACTGCTTCGAGCTCTTCCGGGGCCCCGCGACCTTCCTCGCCGCCAGCCAGGCCTGCGAGGGGTTGGGGGGCCACCTGATGACGGTGCGCTCCTCAGTGGCGGCTGATGTCATCTCCCTGCTCCTGAGCGGCGACAGCAGCGACAGCGGCGACAGCCCACGCCTCTGGATCGGCCTGCAGCTCCAGGCCGGCTGCAGCGACCAGGGGCAACTCGGGCCCTTGCGCGGCTTCCAGTGGGTTACCGGCGACAACCGCACCAGCTACAGCAGGTGGGCGCGGCTCCACGTCGACCCGGCGCCTCTCTGCGGTCCCCTGTGCGTCGCAGTCTCGGAAGCCGGGGCCCTAGCACCCGGCGAGCCGGCCTGGGAGGAGCAGCAGTGCACTGCAGAGGCCGATGGTTTCCTCTGCGAGTTCCACTTCGCAGCCTCCTGCAGGCCCCTGCTGGTGGAGTCTGGCTCCGTGGCGGCCGCCGGTGTAACCATCACCTATAGCACCCCGTTCGGGGCCCGCGGCGCGGACTTCCAGGCGCTGCCGGTGGGTAGCTCCGCCGCTGTAGCGCCCTTGGGAGTGGAGCTGGAGTGCGCGGCGCCGCCAGGAGAGGCCGAGGCGCGGTGGGGCCGGAATGCGCCTGGCGCCTGGGACTGCAGCGTGGAGAACGGCGGCTGCCAGCACACTTGCAACGCGAGCGCCGAGATGTCGCACTGCCTCTGCCCGGCTGACGCCTACCTGCAGGCAGACGGGCGCTCCTGCGCCGCACTAGCGGATCACTTGTGCCACAAACTCTGCGAGCACTTTTGCATTCCCAACAGCTACGTGCCCGGCTCCTACTCGTGCATGTGCGAGACGGGCTACCGGCTGGCTGCCGACCAGCACCGGTGCGAGGACGTGGACGACTGTATCCAGGTGCCCAGTCCGTGCCCGCAGCGATGTGTTAATACGCGGGGCGCCTTTGAATGCCTCTGCAACTCCGGCTTCGAGCTGGTGGACAACGAGTGCGTGGAGTCAGTGGACCCATGCTTCGGGAGTAAGTGCGAGTACCAGTGCCAGCCCGTGGGTCAAACTGACTTCCGCTGCATCTGCGCCGAGGGCTTCGCACCCAGCCCTCACGATCCACACAGGTGCCAGATGTTCTGCAACCAGACTGCATGCCCAGCTGACTGCGATCCCAACAGCCCAACTTCCTGCCAGTGCCCCGAGGGCTACATTCTGGACGAGGGCTTCATGTGCACGGACATCGACGAGTGCCAAAATGGAGACTGCCCCGAGGCCTGCCGCAACCTCCCGGGCACCTACCAGTGCATCTGCGGGCCTGACCCGCCCTCCACCGGCCAGGTTGCCACCAACTGTGACTCCACGTGGAAAGGTGTCGGCGACGGCGACAGCGGCTCTGGGGAGCCCCCAGTCACCCCGACTCCGGGCGCCACCTTGAGCCCCTCACCTGTAGGGCCCTTGCATTCTGGAGTGCTCATCGGCATCTCCATTGCCAGCCTGTCTCTGGTCGTGGCGCTTTTGGCGCTCCTGTGTCACCTGCGCAAGAAGCAAGGCGCCACGAGGGCGGAGTTGGAGTACAAGTGCGGCGCCCCAGCCAAGGAGGTGGTGCTGCAGCACGTGCGAACCGAGCAGATGCCTCAGAAACTCTGAGAGGCCTCCTCCCTGGCCGCTGCTGTTGGCTGGGCCTTCCCTCCCTCCTGTGCCTCTCGCCCTCCCCCAGCCTTACTCCCTGGCCACCTATTCCAAAGCACTTTAGCTGGCATCAGAACTGGAGAAGATCAGGCCCCCCTTCTTTTGCTGATTCCACACTTGGCTGGGGTGTGGGGGTTGGAAGGAGTATGCGCCCCAGCCACTTCCATGACATCATCGGACAACTAGGCAGAGATGGCAATTTATAGCGAAGACACAGACTACAGAGTGTCCCATGACCTCAACAAGGGGCACAAGAGGGGTGGGCCTCCTTGGCTGGCAGCCTTTGGGTCAGACTTTTGATTCCGTGGACTAGTGAGTGTAATCAAGGTGTGGATAATGACCAAGATATTTATTTTTTAAGTATTTAGGATGGCTTTTTTTTTCTTTGCTTTTGCTTTTTTTCCCCCCACCTGTATGTCTCCAGTACCCACTTTGTATCCCTCCCTCCCTCCCTTTCCCCTTCCCTATCTGTATATTTATATATTTCTACTCTTCAGGTGGCAGTTAAACCATCTTGGTGGTTTTCCCAGCACTCTCACATTGCTGAAGCCAAGCCTCAGTTCCCTTCATTGTTCCTCCCAATTTTCCCCTCCCTGGAACTCAGCCAACCCACCTGGAATGTCCCTACCTGGCCACCCTCCTTCTGTTCTTCCATGTCTGCCTGGGCAAAGCTCCTATGTGAAACAGAATCAAAAACACTACAATCAAGGTTGGTTGGGAATTTATTTGCTCTTGAACCAGGCTTGCTAATTTATCCTGAAATTTCAGGCTTCCAGAGTAATATCATTTTAACAAAAGTTAAGATGTGAGAGACATTCATTGAACTAATGTTGCTGAACTGTCATAGAAATTCAACCCAAGGAGTTTTTTTATTTTTATTTTTTAAACAATGAGCCTGGGTTTTATTGTTGTCATTTTTGTTTGAACTGAAAGATCTTTATTGTTGTTAAGCTTCTTATGCCAGTTTCTTTTTCCCATTATTATAATTATTGTTGTTGTTATAACTGGTTATTTTTGATAATGTTGAAAATGTTCTCATGATTGCTCTAGATTGAGACGGGAATGAAGTTCCTCCCAGGAGACAGTTTAAGAAAGTTCTGAGCTGTACAATTCATGCCAGTTACCATTTTGAATCTTACTCTTCTTGTAATGTGTGCTCCAAAATAAAACCAGTTCTGCTGGGTTTTGGGGGATTTGGGAACTTGGGGATGAAGCCTGGAGGATGCCCAATTAGGGCCTCACCTTGAACAGGCCAATGGGAATTTCTCCCACTTCAGAGGGGCCCTCCAACCCTGGCCACTTAGAACATGGTCCCTGCACAAGAAGTGGGAGCCGCCCCTGGCAGCCGGTTAGAAATGCAGAAACTCCGGCTGCACAAGAATCTGTATTTTAACAAGATCTGCAGGGGTCTGCCCAGTATAGCTTGAGAAGAACTGTTTCAGACAGCTTCCAACTTTCTGGAATACATTAAATACGGATCAGTAATAAGCAGCAGGCCAAGTCCGGGCCTATATTCTCAAGAAACTGAGGAACTTCAATTGATAGCTTTGCTTTCTGATAGAAAAGACTAGGTACACAGCTTTAGACATTGCTACACAGGGTTGTTGGTTCAACTAAGCTAGGAATGAATCGTGTTTCACTGTATGGGGAAATGTATCATACAAGTGTATCTTTTGTAAAACAAACATTTTCCTCTATTTTGTAAACTCAGCACATTTGTACATAGTTATTTATTTATTGGAGATAAACTAGAACACAGGCAAAACTCTTGCTTATGACATCACATGTAGAAAATAAACAAATAACAGAGTGCTCTTGGGTTTTGTGTCTGTTCACCTACCCTCCCCCAACCCCCTCATTTTATGTCATTAAACAGGGCTCACAAACAATGAAATTCCGGGAGACACCTTGAAAGGATGCTCCATGCCCCATCGCTAGCTCCATCCACTCGTGGCATCATCTCCGACTTTCAAAGATCTTTCCAGAGGAGATTGTCTTCACTGTAGAAGGACTTCGTGTAATGTCTGTGTGCACAAATATTTATGTTTCCTTCTGTAACCATAACAACTTCATACATAGGACTTGTGTCTGTGTGTTTTGAAAGACATTATAGGATTATTTGTTGGGATGAGTTAAAGAAACAGTTCTTCTTGGGGGCATTTCTAGAATCCCAGCTGTGTGTCCTTCCTGTGAATGGTTTGGCATTATCTGCCCTCTGAGATATCCAAACACAACAGTCACGAGGGGTCTCAGTCTGTGGCTCAAATTCAAACAATCATTTCCACATACCAAGGTCTCATGCAGTATTAAATCATTCTTATTTCTGTTGGAGATTAGAAATACTGTCTTTGTAAGACACACATTTCCTGGGCCCCTTTTCCTCGGAGGGTGGCACGGGCTGAATTTTATATACAGTGCTCTGAAATTTTTCATAAAGCAGAAGTTGGAAGACAATTGAGTTTGATCAAATATTCAAACACTTTTATACATCTGGATAATGCTGAATTTCTTAGCTTCGATCTGCATAGTTACTGTTGTGAAGATGCAGTTGGAGATTTCCACATGGATCCTGGACGAAGCTGACAGCTTTGGGCTGTGTGGGGGTGTGGCTACTATGCGTAGCGCCCTCCCAGGATCACAAGTTGAGCTATGTTGCCTTTAGGAGTTTAGCAGACTAGCAGAAAACCAAAGTCAGTAGTGGGGTGCATGTGAAGGAAAAACTTGATGTGCGTAGGCAAAACAGGTACACACGAATTGTGCTGGGGGTCTAGAGGAGAGGGCGGTACCTCACAGATTTGTCCTTACTACTGGACTTCATTTTTTAAAAGGATCTGCTTCCAAGTAGCTAGCAAAATGACTAACTAGGGCTCATTGCTTTAGGGTTTCTCCATCCAAAGGAGGGGGATTTTCTTAAGGAATGTAAGAAGACCAAAACACACTTTTAAGACTCAGAGTCAAAAACCCTTACTGGGTCATCCTGGACCCCAGGGCATTGGTGGGGTGGGGGCCCAGTCCCTCCCCATCCTCCTTATTCCCTGTCCTGTGGGAGATGAGCATCCCTGCTTGTAGGTGTCCTCTGAACTTGAGATTCTCTGAACAACTGGGAAACTGCAGCCCCACTCTGAGAAAGATGTCAGAATCACATAAACAAATCAGTCAGCCATAGGAACCATCAGCCAGCATTTAGAATCAGAGTAAACCTTATGAAACAGGGGCTGTGGATCAATTTGTACAGTCTCGCTTTCTGTTCATATTATTGAATATCCAGGTCTGAGGGAGAATTCCAAATCTCAGCGAGTGGTACGTGTTTGCTGATGATATCCCACAGCTTGCAGAGCCTGGGGAAGAAGGTCAGGTCATACTTGTGGATAAGCCAGAATTTGATTTTATGAGTTAAATGGCATCTGTCCCTTCCTCAAATCTAGCCCCTTTTGTTGGACTAGTTTGGCAAGTATTTATTGAGATTGTACTCTGTGCCTGGTTTGGTGATAGGCATGGTAACAACCCCCTACCTTGAGAAGCTTACACTCTGGTGGGAGAGACAGATATGAAACAAATAATTGCCCCCAAACTGTATTTAACTTAGAAACAACAGTAGGAGCTGGGGAGGAGAGGCTCAGCACAACAGGGCAGTGGGATTTAGGTTGCAGGAGTAAAGAAGGTGTCTTTGATGAGCTGTCTCTTAACACTAGACATGAAGGAGGAACAGGGGTTAGTCAAATTCAGAGTGGAGAAGAAAGCAGTGTGGGTGAAGGAACAGCATGTGCAAAGGCCCTGTGCAGGGAAGAGTCTTGGCAGAGGGCATGAAGCATGGTGAACAAGAGAGAGGGTGGCCAAGATGGAGCTGGAGAGATAGAATGGAGAGGTAAGAGTGGAAGGGAGAAGAGTTTCCAGGTCAGGTTATCAAAAGTGAATTCTATCCCAGAAGCAAGCGTGCCACTCAAAGAGTTTTAACAAGAGCACACTGGTATTCAATTTCTGTACTAAAGTTGTTTGGGAATATAACAGCCACTTTTAGGCTTATTCACATGTCCCCATGGGCAGACACCTGGACAGTTTCCCTTGTAAGCATCCAGCAGGGTTAACAAGGGGTGTGGGTGTCACATACACCTGGATTTGAATCCCAGCCTGACGTCGGGTGCTCACATGACCATGGGCACCATGCAGCCCCTGTAAGGCTGTAAAGTGGGGTGCTAGCAAGTGCCACGCCACAGGGTTTCCATGAGCATTAGATGAGGTGAGTTAGCACAGGTTTGGGCACAGAGCAGGTGCCCAATAAATGCGAGCACTTGTGCCAATAAATAAGTGGATGCATCGGTGGATGAAAACAAATGATTATGTTGAGATCTCAATTGTCTTGAGAGCAAATCCAAGGTGTGCAGAAAGTGGAAAGTATTCTTTCCAGGCAAAGTGCAGTCATTCGGAAGAGATGCTGTCCACCCTTGAGGGAGCGTCCTGGTGGGATCTGGAGGATCCTTAAGGAGAGAGATGTTTGCAGAGGGTGAGAAGCAGCCCCTCAGGAGCCGTAAAATCCTGCCTCCAAGTTCTCTTCCCCCTGCTCACAAAGTCCATTAAGGCATAAGGGTGCAGAGATCCCCTCCATTGTGCTCCCGGGGAGGCCACAGAGAAGGAGAGAACATACCCCAAAGTGCCCTGCTTGTTTTCTCAGGGCCCAAAAGAGAAAGAGAAAATTGGCTCCAGCCCAGGCAGCCCCTGGTGCTGTGAGAAAGGCGGCACTACCTGCACCCTCACCCTCAACTGCCCCATGGGGCCCCCAAGTGTAGCAACACCAAAGAGGAACCTGCAAAAGAGAAAGGAATCATCAGTTGAAAATGATTAGCAGCCCCAGCTGTCCAAACTCTTGATGGGCGACTCTGGGCAAATCTCTAAACTTTGTCAACCATCTACCTCACTGGGGCAGTGCGAGGGGGCTGGTTGGGGTGGACACATAAATGCCCCCCAGGAGAGTCACAGACTCTGCTGTGACTGAGTTTCCCGGCCCTGCCACACATGGGAGACCCCCCCACACTCAGAAACAAGGTCAGCTGCCCCCCTGCATCTGAGGAGAGGTGGCATCGTCCCCTAAAGTGCGGGGACTTGGGGGACCTCTCCATCAGAAAAAAAGATGCACGTTTGCTCATCTTCCTCTTTCCCTGTGGGGAGAAAGAAGAACCTAAGCTCCTAAGTATCTAAGTGGTGTCTGATCACTGATTAGGGGCCAAAAGAATTAAAATCTGTGAGCCTGGAATGTTCTGACCATTAGGACATGAGTGCCAGGAAGAGCAGGCTAGGCCCAGGTAGTGGGTAGTGCATTCTATTTTAACTCTTTTTTTTAAAGAAAAAATCACAATATAATTGACATACATTGAAATTCACTCTTTTTGGTGACCAAATCTGTAAGTCCTAAAGAATATACATATTCCTGGAACTAACACCATCATCAACATAGAGGAAAATCTTTTTTTAATTTTATTTTATTATGTTATGTCACCATGCATTACATCATTAGTTTTTGATGTAGTGTTCCATGATTTATTGTTTGCATCTAACACCCAGTGCTCAATTCAATACGTGCCCTCCTTAATACCCATCACCAGGTTAACCCTCCTAGAGTGTTTAATTCTCAAGGAATTAAAAGGAGTTGAGGCAAGAGGCAGAAGGAAGAGGGGAGGATTCAGGATACTGTGGCAAAGCCCCTCTTCCTGGCTGGGTGACTGAAGGAAGGTCTGCTTGGGAGTCCAACAACCCATGACGTAAGCAGTTGGGGCCAGCCTCAGTGTGAAGCCAGAAGGAAGATTCCCCCTCCCCTTTAGAACCTCAGTTTGTTTCTCAGAGTCCATAGTCCCCCTTTGTCTCCCCCTCCAATTTCCCCCCCTTCATTCTTCCCTTCCTGCTATTTTCTTCTCTCTCTTTTTTTTTTTTTTTAACATATAATGTATTATTTGTTTCAGAGGTACAGATCTGTGATTCAACAGTCTTGCACAATTCACAGCGCTTACCAGAACACATACCCTCCCCAGTGTCCATCACCCAGTCACCCCATCCCTCCCACCCCCCACCACTCCAGCAACCCTCAGTTTGTTTCCTGAGATTAAGAATTCCTCATATCAGTGAGATCATATGATACATGTCTTTCTCTGATTGACTTATTTCGCTCAGCATAATACCCTCCAATTCCATCCACGTCATTACAAATGGCAAGATCTCATTCCTTTTGATGGCTGCATAATATTCCATTGTATGTATAGACCACATCTTCTTTATCCATTCATCTGTCGATGGACATCTTGGCTCTTTCCACAGTTTGGCTATTGTGGACATTGCTGCTATAAACATTGGGGTGCAGGTACCCCTTCGGATCCCTACATTTGTAACTTTGGGGTAAATACCTAGTAGTGCAATTGCTGGATCATATGGTAGCTCTATTTTCAACTTTTTGGGGAACCTCCATACTGTTTTCCAGAGTGGCTGCACCAGCTTGCATTCCCACCAACAGTGTAGGAGGGCTCCCCTTTCTCCGCATCCCCGCCAACATCTGTCGTTTCCTGACTTGTTAACATAGAGGCAATTTTTGTCACACCAGAAAGGTCCACTCGGGCCACTCCCCTTCACTGCCATTGGAGTTGTGAGCACACACCAGATGAAGCTCCTTTCCTCTCTGACTCCTGCTAACCCTCCCCACCGCCTGCAGGGTCTCCCCACGCCAAGAAACCTATGTTTTCACGTTTGAATCACAAAGATGAACTTTTCTAAGCTTCGACCAGACTGCCTGACTCTCTTAACCTTTGGCAAACAGGTTTCAGTGAAACCTGGCTCCTGTGTCTCCAAGCACCTTGCCCATTGGCCCCGTGTTCTGGACTCATGCTGCCAAAATTCCTGGCAGCCCACCAGGAGTGTGCAAAGAAACAAAAAAGAAAGATGACGAATCCCATGCCACGATTTTGGGGGTGGAGCTTGAGGGTGTAATAAGGAAGTAAGGAAGGTGTGTGCCAAGGGGAATGACGGTGCTGCCTACTCACACTCCTTGGGCCAAAGCCCTGCTCTGCCACACTCCTTCCTGAGGCGCCTCGGTCTGCCATTCTGATTGTGCACAGGCCCAGGTGACAGAAGATCCCCAAGTTCTAACCTAGGGGGCTTCTGTTGGTCTCATATTAAATGGGGGTGAATTATTATTTCATGTCTTTAGGGAAAATCGAGGTTACAAAGCACATATAAAAACACATTTTCATCATGGTCAAGACTCCGTGGGGGGTACCCGACTTCATCTGAAAACACATCCCCTGACCTTTTCAGGCGTTTCTTCATAAAATAATATAGGCAACGCCCGGCTCTTCCTTTCGTTGTCAGAACATGTGTCCGGGGTTCAGCACTATCTCTTTTTGTTTTGAGAGAGTCCTTCTCCCTTTTTTTATTTTGGTCAGCAGGTTCAGATGTAGGCAAACAACTGATTTCCTCTCACAAGAGAAATGAAATATTTTTTTAACATCAGATTCTAACAGAATCAAAATCCTTCTCAGCTTGTTTTGAAAGTGTGATTACAAAAGACAAAAGAACCCTGGGGATGCATTAGTTCAAAGTCACACCCACTGGAGACAGGGGAGCAAGTCGCAGAAGGGTTTCAGGACCCAGTGGAAAACACCAAGATTCCAAACTGGGGTCCATGATGATATAATGCCCCCAGGGCCACAGGCCAGGCGTTTTTTCTGACTTTCTGCCTGAAATAAATCTTTTTTTTTTTTTTTTTAATGGGACATATCATGACTGATATTATCCTGAGGAGAAGGGAAAGTCTGAGAAAGACACAGAGCAAGTCCCGGCTTCTCTGTTTCACTTGTCTGAATGTCCAGAGCTCGGGATAAGGAACACAGGACCACGCAGCAGCAAGGTGCCTGCAGGCCTGGGATAAATGGAAATCATGTGTCTACCAGGTCTTGAGGTGTATCCACTCTGCAAAGCTTCAGAGGGAGTCTAAACCCCTGGCTTGGAGGGGAAGCCGTGCTCTCTCTCCAGAGCTCAGAGTAAAAGCCTATGAGGTCATTGAGAAGTTGTCACTTTGCCCAGGGACTTACTCAAGCCCCTGCTTTATGGGTGAGAGATTTCTGGAGACCAAGGTGGTTCTTTTCAGTTCCAGGAGGTCGAAAGGGCAGCATTTCCTGAGTAAATGGGCTGAGGGAACCCTGTCTGGGTAAAGGAGCTCTGGAAACAGTAAGAGTGGGTGGCTTCCCTCAATTTAGGGAGCACACTGCCCCCAGTTCTGGTCCCCTCGTGTCCTCTCATGCTATTGGCAGCCCTCTCCCTCAGGGCATGGATCGCGGTCACCACGAGGGAAGTGCGTGTTGACAAAATCGTCCCCATCTTGACTGGGGTGGCAGTTAAACAACTGTAGTTGTCTAACTGTATGTTTGTCGAAATTCATAGTACTGGGCACCTAGAAGGAGTGAATTTTGCCATATGTAAATTATACTTCAATAAAAATAGATTAAAAAGAAATCACAGCCTCCTCAGAGTGGCTAAAGAAATCCTGATTTGGGGGGCACCTGGGTGGCTCAGTTGTTAAGCATCTGCCTTCGGCTCAGGTCACGGTCCCTCGAGCCCCACGTCGGGCTCGCTGCTTGGTGGGGAGCCTGCTTCCCCCTTTCCGGCTTCCGTTGCCTGTGTTCCCTCTCTCGCTGTCTCTCTCTCTGTCAAATAAATAAATAAAATCTTGGGAAAAAAAGAAAGAAATCCTGATTTTAAAAAAAACACCAAAAAAAAAAAAAAAACCCTCCATCAACAACAACACCAACAAAAACACGCCAATTCTCTGTACCGACCTTGTTGTCTTCTTCTCTGCCAGTTGGTCACCATCTGAAAACTGAGCCTTCCTCTGGGCCAGTCCCCCGCACAATCAGGTATAGGTAGTCTTGTTCCGGCCTTTCTCTAAGGGCCACGGAGCTTACCTGCAGTCACACCGGGCTGTTACGTGGGTGCTCTGTCCCTGGTCTGTGTGTCCGCAAGTCTGTTCTCCCCAGGCCTCCACACATCCGCACTGTGCCAACGCTGACCTTGGGCAGCCCATCTAGACCCAGGCGCCGCACCCCCATGTGGCATCAGTGAGTACCCACGGTGGCTTTCCATAATAGGAAGCCATATTTTTATTTTAACCAACTCAGTACTTCCATTCTAGGTGACAGTTAATCTTGGATTTTTTTTTTTTTTTAAGTTCTCCCCCATTTTCAAAAGTGCCTGTCCCGGTTAGACACTAAGCCAATCCATTCATATGATTGGGAACTCTGTCTTCCTGTTGAAAAAAGTTGATGAACGTTGAAATGGAAAGAATGTGTTCCCCCTGCCAAACTCCTGGTGAAAAATAGAAGCACGAGTGCCCCAGCTTTATAAGGACTCAAGAGCCCTTGATGGGTTTCTTTGCCAGGCAGACAATGACCCTCTCATTAGAGCTTGTCACTGCTGTGCCATAGCAGGGTCCCAAATCCTTAAGGGGATTTATGAGGTGCTGCTGGTCTGTCTCCTAATGCCTCTTGCTGACTGGGTATCATCTGTCCTCTGTTCCAGTCCCCTTGGGCATCTGTAGTGCCTACCACCACAGGCCCTTTGCACATGCTGTCCTCTCTGCCTTGAGCCCTTTGTACCTTCTACCCTACCCCCTTCTTCTCCTGGCTGACTCTCACTCATCCTTCGAAGGAGGGCATCTCCAGCAGGGAAACCTGCCCTAACGACCATGTCAGGTTCTTTTAGTACATCATCTCAGAAACCAGAGTCCATTCCTGGGTTGTTCTAATTTTAGCTTAAAATTGTACTCTCATTTCTGTGGTTCCCTGATTAATGCTCATCTTTTGCCACCTAACCTCTGAGCTTCATGAGGACAGGGGTGTTGTCTGTGGAGGCTCGCCACGGTGCCTTGAGGCTGCCAGAAGCAGCACTCACCTGCACGTACCTCCACAGAGCAGAGCTTCGGGGTGTGGTGCTGAGTGATGGTGTGCAACCGAGGACAGAGCCTTAGGATTCTGACATTTGTGCTTAAGGAATCTGAGGCTTTTCCCTGTCACCTACTTAGGGTAAGGGGTGGTGAGAGACGGGGATGTTTCATGACCGACAGCCTGCCCGAGAAAAGCTTCAAAACCCAAATTTACAGGGGTTTGCCCAGTTACAGCTCAGGCTGCCATGTCCGGTTTCTGAGTAGCATGGCCGAACATTTGGGTTATTTTCTCCTTTGATATCAGCCTTTGGCACCTCAGGAGTGCTAGGTATGATGTTTTTAATGAAAATAAAGCCAAGAATTTACAGCTGAAAATGAAAATAGTATGCATCTTTGCTCAGTGACATAGTGCTGACAGATAGGGCAAGAATTCCAATAAGTGATCACCTGTCATGTTCAAATACCATCTTCCGACCATCCAGAAAATATAAACACCTGGCTTGTCACTGAACAGCAAGTTAAAGACAACTTTAAAAGACAAGGCAAGTTCACTGATTGAGGGGGTGCCTAAAGGCTGTTTCTACCCGGGTGAAAAATGTTTTCATTCATTTTGAAGCCAAAAGCTGTGAGGGTCGGCAGAGCAGGACTCAGGTCAAAGCGTGGCTGCTTGGCCGACCCGCCCAGGCAGGTGAAATGTGTGAGTGCTCTCAGGACCCCGGCTGCCTCCATCCCCGACTTCATTTCACTGCAATCTTACTGCTCAGGAATTGGGAGGGTTTTAGACAACCAGCTGTTACAAAGGCCGGCAGCACTGTTGAGGGGCTTGCTGCTGCCAGGGCCGCGTTGTTAACCGCCCCCCCCCCCCCAAGAGGGGGGAAGACTTTGCAGCCGAGGAAGACACTGGTCAGCCCCGCCCCCTCCGCCCCCAGCCCCGCCCCCTCCAGGCATGATTTATGACTCCCAGGTCAGGGGCCGTGTTAACGCTCATTTTTAACAAGGGATAGAGAGAGTACTCAGCATAGAAGAATGTTGTCTTTCACCCTCCCACTGCCTCAGTTAGCGTGCCTCTCCAGTGCCTTTGAGAAGGCGGTTTACAGCTGACAAGAACTCCAAACACACACCCTGCTTTTGTGCATATTTCACGTGAGAAACTGAGGCTCCCAGAAATTACAGCACTGCTCCCTGGTCCGGCGGCTGGAGGGCCCCTGCCTCTCAGGGACTTTTCCTTTTATCGCCTAAGGCTGCTTCTGCTTCAGCCATCACCAACTAGTTTAAAACGTTGCATTTAAATACTCAGCCCAGCAGGAGTGTTGCCAAGACTCCTGGGCAGCGCCCCATCTTCCTCAGCAGAGAGTTTGCTGGGTGTGAGTCACCGATGGAGACTGAAGATAAGGACCCCAGCCCCACACAAGCGAGGGTGGGGGCAGGCAAAGGCCCAGCAGCCCCTGCCCATTTCAGATCATTGCCAGGGCCACGAACCCCTCGCGGCATTGCTCTCAGCCTGGAGGGCAACCACATTTACCCAGTGAGCACCCTGCTGCACACTGCCCGGCACTGGGAACAAAGAAATACTTCAGTTTTAAAAACTGCCAAGAAATTACAGTTACACGAAGCCAGCAGACACTAGCACTGACTTACTCCAGATGCCCAAAGCAACTCTAGTGGGTACAATAGGTTTGGGATGGTCCATGTGCGTGTGTTTATGTGCATGTGTGTGTGTGCACGTGTGTGCATGCATGTTTGTGAGTTCAAGGGGTTCTGTGTCTTAGTTGGGAGCTTCCAACCCACAGCCATGTCTCCAGGATGTAGTACAGATTGGCTACACATTTTCTCTGCCAGACAGATGTAGACCACCCCAATGTGCAGACCCTAAAGACCAACATCCCTACCTCGCCCATCCAGCCCTCTGGGACACACTTGGATCAACACTGATTACTGCGTACACATCATGCTGCTGGCTGGCCATCTAGAGGAGCAAGGATCCAATGGTTATGTACCCAAAGACAGTTCAAGCAAGGTTGTTTTTGTTTTTAATTTTGTTTTCATTCAGTAGGGAAGAAGCTGGAATCTAGAGCCACATGGAAAAGAGCATAAGGTTAGAACTCTGTCACAGTGTGCTGGTACTGGAAGACCTCTTGATTTTATCGACAGAACTCTGAGGACCCTGGGGTTCAGCTGCTTGCCTGCATCTTACAATAGTTATATCTTGGACCAGAAGTCAGCTCTCCTGCCTGTTTCCCATACACCAAGCATCTGCTCATATCAAGTAAAACTCTGATCTTGGCCCTAACACTGCAGGGAAGAGTCTTGTTCTGCTTCTTCCTTGATCTCAGAGAGGAGCCCCTGCCCATGGTGGAAGCAGAGCATCCCCCTGGGCCTCATCCTGGCCTCCTGGCCCTGCCTCAATCCTCTTTAGCCTCCTAGAAGCCCCCTGTGCCCATCTTGGGACGCCTGGTGGCTGCCTGAAAAGACTCAAGTCAGGCGAGGTCTGCTAGGTTGGCAAGTCCAGTGTATTTTCTCTCGAAGCCCTCCTGCCAGGAAGCTGCGAGCTCTGGGGGGCTGACCCCTCCGAAGAGCAAAGGGCCTCTCTCTTCAGCTGTCCACCCCACCCTCCCCGCCTGTTCCTCTCTCCATCTGGATGGGATCAGCCAAACCCAGAAGGGCCTTCTGCTGTGCTAAGCCAGGTGGAGTCTCCCCCACATAGCTGTTCACGCATGTTTAATAGCATGTTTTCACTCCAGAGCCCCACATAAGCATTGCAAGCATTTCTTCATAAAAAAACAGGATTAAAGCTCCTCGTAAGCTGACTTTTTCCTTTGAGAAAAGCTAATTTATCCTTGGGTTAACATCAGGCAAAAAGTTAGAGTCATTTACTGTGTTCAGCCTCCACATGTTTATTATCTACATCTGGCTGATGTTTTACCGAATTGCGATTTTTTATTTTTTAATAGTGGGTGATCGAGCTGCCTCCTCTATCCAAAATCTGGGCTGATTTCCATCTGCTTTCTCTGGTCTCCTTTCCCCTCCCCCTGACTCCCCTCCCACTCACCACTGTGATATAAACTGCCGATTTAATGAGGTC
The DNA here is from genome assembly GCF_964656455.1 of Halichoerus grypus. Taxonomy (NCBI): domain Eukaryota; kingdom Metazoa; phylum Chordata; class Mammalia; order Carnivora; family Phocidae; genus Halichoerus; species Halichoerus grypus. The sequence continues at coordinate 91,758,548 of NC_135721.1, forward strand.
TTGTGCTCCCATGCCAAAGAGTCGAGGCAAAAAATCACATCATAGGAGCTAGATGAGATTTATCCTTTCTGCTTTTTTATTACTGACCTGGTTTTGTGCCTCATAACAAATCCCACATTACGACTCTCCAAACATTTTCTACTCACAGGAAGCCTGCTGCTAGCCCAAGACAACCGGAGTGACACTCGTGACTGCAAGCAGGCACTGGGCCTGGGGGGTGAAAAAGCTGGTGCCCCAGACTGTCATGCATAAATTTCAGTTAGAGGAGAGCCCAGGAACGGAAGCAAAGGGAGTGTGCCTGGAGACTTCTTCCTTCCTCCCTTCTCGTATTGAACATGCGATGTCCCCACCACAGCCAAAGAGTCGGCAGAGAGCAAGGGCACTGGCTGCCTCCACCCTCTGGACAGTCCTCTCCTGGGCAGAGGTTCTGTAACAAGGCACAGGCAGATGGCCATTCCTCCCTGGCATGCCCCTGCCTCCCACCCCTAGGAAAACAGTCAGAGGTCCAGGGATGATTAACATTATAGACCAGTGCTCAGAGGAGTCCTACCCCCATGGAGGCGTCCTCCTGGAACCCAGAGTCCTGGGGATGGGAGAAAACAAAGGAGCTTTGATGCTCTTGGGGTTAGCACACAGACTGCTGGAAAAAGGTGACTGTGGTGGGAACAGGCGGTGGCTCTTAGGGGAGCATCGGGGCAGGCAGTGTGCTGGCAGGTAAGGGTGGAGCAGACCCCTTTGCGGTGGCCAGGCTGGGGAGGAGGTGAAAGGGCTCTTCAGAAGGTGGTGGTCCTGGTGAGGGGGACCTGCTTGCGGCTGGGTTCTGGTTGCAAGGGCCCCTGCTGGCAGGGGAGTGGGGGGCATATCCACCCTGCCCCACCTCTGCTCTTGAGGGCAGTGGCGTAATAGTCCAGGGGCTCGTCCTCAGGACCGCCAGGTGCATCCAGGAGGCAGCACTGCAGGCAGAGAACCCGCTGGAAGGATGGGCAGAAGTTGTCGGATAGGAAGCCACAGAGGATGGGGTTGGCGCAGCTGTTGGCATAGCTGAGGATGAGGGACACATGGTTGACCATGGCATCAAGGCTGGTCACAAACAGGTTCAGCAGCTGCACCACATAGAAGGGCATCCAGCAGAGCACAAAGACGGCTACCACCATCAGCACCAGCCGTGTGATCTTTTCCAAGCGCTTCCGCCACTGCCAGCCGGCCCGGAGTGCCACCGCCCGCATCTTGCCCACGATAAGCAGGTAGCACAGGACGATGGCCAGAACGGGCAGCAGGAAGCCCAGCAGGAAAGTATAGACCACAAAGACCGCCGACCAGGCCGGGTGCGGCCAATGCAGGTTGCAGGCCACGGCCTGGCCACCCCGAGCCGGCCTGGTATCTGCGAAGATGGCGATGGGCAGGGTGACCAGCAAGGACGCCAGCCACACGCCCAAGTTGATCAGCTTGGCCACGCTGGGCCTCGGGTAGGTGGCGGCGCGCAGAGGGTGCACCACGGCGACGTAGCGGTCCACGCTGAGCACGGTCAGACAGAAGACGCTGGTGAACATGTTGAGGCCGTCCACACAGAGCACCGCGCGGCACAGCACGGACCCGAAGGGCCAGTCGTGCAGGGTAGCCGACGAGGGCACGAAGGGCACGTTCAGCATGAAGAGCTCATCCGCGATGGCCAGGTTGAGCAGGTAGATGTTAGTGGCCGTCTTCATCTTGGCGTAGCGGAGGATCACGAAGATGACCAGGGCGTTGCCCACCAGGCCCACCAGGCACATCAGCACGTAGATGCACTGGATGGCGACCATGCCCGCTGCCCCCGCGTCCCGCCTCCCCGCCGCCGCTTCCTCCTCCCCGGCCGGGGTGCAGCTGGCGTTGACCGCTGGGGACCAGGCAGTCTGGAGCTCTTCCTCGCCCCCGGGGGGCAGCGTCGGGGAAGCGCTCATGCTCAGGGGTGCCCGCGCAGATCGGCGGGAACGCGGCGGAGAAGACGCGGCCGGGGGCTCCGGCGCAGACGCGTGCGCTTCTCCCTGATCCGCCTGAAGAGCCGGCGGCGGGCCCCGCGGGGAGCGCCCGCCAATCCCGCGCCGCGCGCCCTCCGCGCCCCAGTCCCGGAGCCCGCGTGTCCCGCCCCGTTTGCCCACCTCCGCGCCCCCCGCAGAGCGACCGTCCAGGCCCCCAGCCCCGGGATCCAGCCTCCGCCCTCCCCAAGGTCCTCCCGGGCCCTCCCGAGCCTCCCGCCTCGGCTGCGCCTCACCTCAGATCCGTCTTCTCCGGCCGGTTGCCGTCCACTCCTCTGTTCTGTCCTCTGCAGCCGCGAGGCTGGGGGTCCCCGAGTCCTCCGTTTGGATGACGCGGCGCTCGGGGTGGCAGGGGAGTGCGGAGCCAGTTGCCGGGCGCTTGACATTCACCCCCACTCCACCCCGTCCCCCCTGCCCCTGTGATCCTCTTGAAGACCTGCAGGGGCTGTCCCATCTTTAAACTCACGTCATTGAGGTGGAACCTGAACCTCCTATAGGCGTCCCCGTGAATTGCAGGTCTACAGGGTCCCCTTCGCTCCCTCCCCCCGCCCCCGCACTCCCCGCAACCACAAATCCCGGGACCTTTTTAGCGAGATTTCGGTGGGGTGGGGGTAGGGTGGGCGCCAGGAACGGAGGTGCACACGCGCGGAGGCAGAGATGCCACAAAAGAAGGCCAGCCTCTGTGTCCGGTGCCCGTTGCGCTGGGCCTAGCAGACTCAGGCAGCTCGCCACAGAGCCAGACGCGCGAAACCTACGCGGAGCCTGCTGTCTTCGGAGGCATCTCCACTGCGGTCTCTGAAATGTGCCTGGGGTAGGGTGGTCAGGAAAGGTCGGTGTTCCAAACTGTATTTCCTCCTCCCCCCAAACTCCAGAAAGTGCCAATTGACACCCCCGGACTAGATGATCCTGGACTAGACAGTCCCGGTGTGAGGACCCAGCAGGCAGCCCCACAACCCTGTCCCTACTAGTCCACGCGGGGCACAGCAGAATTAGTGAAGTGGGGATTTGCCTCGGAAGATTATCCGCATAGTAATGCTGGCCTTTTGGAACTGCTCTGCAGGGCAGTGGCCTCCTTGAGACTCCCTTCAGGACGGTCCTGAACAGCCTTTGGTGCATCTGGAAATTGCTGCAGGCCGCTGGGGGTTAGGTCCTAGCTCCTATGCTGCGTGGCTGGAGCTGCTGCCAAGGGGAAGGCGGCAGGATGCTTGAGGCCAGCTGGAGGTGACCTTTCAGAGGGCCTGGAGCCTTCTGACTGCTACTCACCCAGGATTTTTTTGGAGGGGGGCGGAGCACATGTGATAAGCACCTGTGCAACAGAGTGGCTGAGCCTAATCTCTGTCCCCAGTTTCTGCCACCCAAATGGTTCCTTTAAAAGATTTGTCTTGAAAAAATAAAAATAAAATAAATAACAAAAGAGTTGTCTTAGCAGCCCTCCTCTTTATGGACACTCCTTAAATTGGTCTGTCCTTTCCTCTACTCCCCGTTTTCCTCATTGTCTCTAAGGGAGAGACTCTTACAGGGAAAGAGATGGTGACTTTGTCATTCAGGGAATGTGTGTAAGTCAGCTGTCTGGGTCAGAGTCGGGGTCTGCATGGCTCCTTGACCACTGACTGACACAGGATGGCCTGGGAGTGTAGGTCTGTGAGGTCCACACAAGGAGCCTTTGGAGCATTGGCAACAGCACAAGCCAGAGCTACATGTTTGGGCCAGGACTGGTGCAGCGGGAAGCAGAGCGGACACTCCAGTGCATTCCTGGCACACGCAGGGTAGGTAGGCCTTGAAACTGGACTGCCTGGTTCAAATCCAGCTTCCGCTCCTCCCAGATACGCAGCCTTGGGCAAATTCCTCTGTCTCTTTGTGCCTCAGTTTCCACATCTGGAAAGTGAGTATTATGGTAGTAACTATTTGGTAAGGCACCATGAGGAGCCATCACAATGGCATACCTACAGGGACTGGGGGAGTACCTAGCCATCGTCAGCACTCAGTGAGTATGGGTTATCCAGGGTATTTATTTTTCTACCCCTCCCCGGGTGGTGAGACTAAAGAGGAGGTCTGCCTCCTCCCACTTGGCCCCACACTGTCCACTGATTGGCTGCTTTCAGAGAGCAAAAAGTGAAGGACATGGTGGAGGTCCCCCATACCCTTCCCCATGAATTATTATTATAGTTTTTGTTGTCAGATGAATCAGTTTCTATTGACAGTATTTTTATATCTAACCTGTATTGAAAACAGTCCTTAGTCACATGGGAAGAGCATTACTTCTATCCCAACTTTGTGCAAATGACCCAAACAGAACAAGCTTTGCTGACACAGCCTGACCTTTATTCTGCTCTAACTCACATCTTGATGATGGGTGATGCTCAAATCAGATTCTCTTGGGAGTGAAAAGAAGCTCTATTAGCAATTATGCTGAGCCTCAGCATAACCCCTGACTCTTCCAGGCAAACCACGACATGGATCCTTTAATTATGGGGAACTCTCCACTTTAATTTTTGAATTACCACATTAAGTGGCAGAAAATAAAGTTTGTGAAGCACCAGATTAACTTATAAGGGCTATCACACCTCTCTCCAGAGCATCATTGGGAAAGGGTTTTGCGGTGATGAAGGTGAGGTATGCATTTCACTGACAAAGCCAGGAGATGTTGAAGATTAAATTGAAATGTATCTGTGTCCAAGGCCAGGAGCAGGGAATCATTCCATTTTTAAAAATACTGTCCCCAGACTTGTATATTTAGGGAGGCATCAGAGAAGCATTTGAGATGTGTACCACTCAAGCAACTGAACTCTTTAGAGAATGAGCATGCACAGTGCTGAACCCCCTCCTGAGATGGCCCCGGGGAGGGACACGTGTCCCTAGGTCACCTTCAGCTTTTCCTGAGATGGACATTCTTCTGCCCATCCCATTTCCCTACTTTGCCCTCAAGTTCCATCAGGCCTCAAACCCCTGGCCGGGGTCGGGATTGGCGAGAGTATCTTAGCTTTTGAAAAATTGCTATAACGATGAAAACAAAGTTGAGTTGATACCGAGAATCACTGCCTTCACCGCAGCATCATCATAATGATAAAAATCTCATGGACTAGAAGAACAGGAGGTTGGGAAATTCAGGTCTGATATGGAGGTTCTTCCTCAAAGTCAAGAAAGTCACGAGGCCGAGTTACTTGGAGTTTTGTTTGAGCTGACAGTGTGGGGGGCAGGAGGTAAGTTTTGAACAACAGGCATTTTTGGAGGCAACATAGTATAATGTGACTGCTTTGATCGGCATCCCAGCTCATTGCTTATCAGATACATGATGTTGGCCAAGTTACTCAACCTCTCTGGGCCTTCACTTTCTCCCCTGTAAAGTGGTTTTAATCCTAGTCCCACCACAGATGAGCTGTTGTGCGGATTGGACAAGTTGACATACATGAAGCAGTTACAACAGGGTCTGGCACTGATAAGCACTATATATGTTTATTATTAGTAGTACTCCATCCGAAGGCTCTGATGCTTGCTAGCTCAAAGCTCCTGGGCACACTGGTTTGGCCCCAAACATGCTGACATCAAGCAGAAGACCCCCTCTCTCAGACTCAGTGAGCTGGAAGGAGCAGGCATCACTCCTGAATATTCTGAAGGTTCTCCAGATAATTCTAAAGCATACTGATGCAACACTCACTTAAATGGAATTACAAGAGGCAGGAAGCCTGGGGGCCACAGTGTGTGGAAATCACTGTGCCTCCAGGGTGGCTGAAGGGAGAGGCCAAGAGAAACATCCAGGAAACCAAACTGAGACCCCTCTGCTCGGAGAAACAGAGAGCTCAAGAAGGGTGAGGGGCAACCTGCTAGACCCCAGGTGGGAAGAGGCTGGGGTGGTTGGGGCCCTACAGTTGTGCTCTCCCAAGGCACTAAATATGCCACTGAAGGGGGACCAGCCACATATCTCCACTGGGAGAGAAAACAAAGTGAAACATTCAGGCTGAGTAAAAGTGGTGGGGGAGGGGGACAAAGTCCATTTATAAGCTGTCCTTCAGCTCCCCTGTCCCTTTGCTGTAGGATGTATATATAGGGGGCCTGTTTTGGGTCTGTTGATCAAATGTCTGACATCAGGCGCAAATTGCTCCCCTGCGCCTTTTTATAAGCAGTGCAGAGCTGGGGCTAGGCTGGGTCTGAGTGTCCTTCCCCAGGTGGTGACAGGGCGGCCCATGGGTCCAGCTGGCCCCAGCTGCTGGGGGGCTGGTGGAGTTTCCCTGGCTAAGTGAGGGCAGAGAGAGTGGAGCAGGGGCCTCACAGCCCCTCCCCCAAGCCAGAGGGAACTGCTCCTTTGTCGGAAATGTGATTATCTCGTCTATTTCCATTCTTCAGATGTGCTCCTCAGGCCAGGGTCATCTGGGCTCCAAGCATCTGGGCCACAGGTCTTCGAGAATAGCTTCTTCTGCAAATAGCCGTGCACGAAGGAGAGGGTTGACCCTCAGCAGTGTGAGGACTGTTGTCCCGAGAGCCACTTCTGTTGTCACCTGCTGATTAGAAAATCATCTCAAGTGCTCTCAGCACCTCGGCTTGGCTTTGATAGCTTCTGCTGAGTATATTAAAGCATAATTTACCAGGGCCTGAGTGCATGGCATTGTCAGAAGTGATTTACATAATCGCCTCTTCTTCAGATTCCCATCAGAACTCTAGTGATGTGGACAGTGTGATGATGATGCAGCCCCGCTCCACCCCAAAGGCTTTAAATATGAGGTCGAGGATTTCCTTTAAGAGTTTATTAGATATTAAAGGATTTCCTTGAAAGAAAAGTGAACCAAAAATCATGTGAGATAAGCAGAAAGTCAGCATGAAAAAAACACAGGTCTGGGACAGGAACAGTGTTCATGCAATATCCTGATCGTGTATCCAGACTCTGCTGTCAACCATCTGGAGTGAGGAAATGGAGCGTCGTTCTGTTCTCTGGAGTTGTTTTCGACTGTCCCAGCATCCTGGCCTCATCGTTCTGTGTGTAGAAGAAAATGAGCTGGAAGACAAAACATGGGTTTCATCTTGTACCCTCTGCTCCTGACAGGTATGAGCATGGGCAGCTCCTTTAGGGTTCCCGTGCTTCTAGTGTGTTCCCAGGCAGGCAGCACCCACACCACCTGTTAGAAGTGCCCATCCTGGACCTGCTGAATCCCAAACATGGAAGGTGGGGACCAGCCACACTGCTCACCAGCCCTCTAGGAAACTGTGATGACACTTGAGTCTGAGAACTGCTGGCCTAGCCTTTCTGAGCCTCACTTTCTTGTCTGGCCCACTTCCCAGAGTGGTGAACCAGTATCAGGAAAGATAATTTGACTTGGATGCTCTGAAATCTCCAGACGACCTAGCCACATGGCTCCTGAACGCTTGAAATGTCGAGATGTGCTGTAAGTGTAAAATACACATCAGATCTCAAAGACTTAGAGTGAACAAAAGAATGGGAAACATCTTTTTTTTAAATTGGTTATATGTTGAAGTGATACTCTTTTGGATATTGAGGTAAAATTGAGCATATTATAAAATGAATTTTAGCTGTTTTTTTTTTTTTTTTTTTTTAAGATTTTATTTATTTATTTGACAGAGACAGACCCAGCGAGAGAGGGAACACAAGCAGGGGGAGTGGGAGAGGGAGAAGCAGGCTTCCCGTGGAGCAGGGAGCCCGAAGCGGGGCTTGATCCCAGGACCCTGGGACCATGACCTGAGCCAAAGGCAGACACTTAACGACTGAGCCACCCAGAGGCCCCTTACCTGTGTCTTTTTCACCTTTTTTGATGTGACTATTGGAAATTTTAAGTTACATTTGTGTCTCGCATGGTATTTCTAGCATTAGACCCTATCGGATGCCACAGGCAATGCTATTAACATGCTGTTCCTGCTTGGTCTGGGCCATAGCCACGAGACCCAAGTGGCTCTTTGAATTAACCTAAAAAAAAAATAAATTAATTGCCTTAGTCACATTAACTGTATTTCAGGTGTTCAACAGTCACATGTGGCCACCATGCTGAACAGTGGAAATCGAGAACAATCCACTGTAGTGGAAATTATAGCAGTAGAGGTTAAGAGTAGGGCCTTTAGTTACCAGAGTTCCAGTCTGGCTTTGACAAAGTTTCAGCCGTGTTGCCTGCCTCCCAAACTCCACTGCCTCCTCTTCCTTGTGGGTAAGTCTCTGATTTTGTTTAAGGCTGCACTTTAAATGCACTCAGGTGCTCAAGTTGGTTCCCTCCCCAGAATCTGTGATTTCTTTGGGAGTAGGCATATGCACTAACTCTGGCCAAAGACATGAGGGAAATTATTGAAGTTACAGGGGTAGTTTCTGGGAAAGGTCTGGCTATTGTCTGGCAGGAATATAATGCTTAGGGGGGCTGCAGCCACTTTGTGACTGTGAGGTGGAAAGCTTATCCAGTATGAAAGCCAGTATGTCGAAGATGGTAGGGCAGGGAGCAGGAAGGAACTAGGGTCCTTGGTAATAGTTGAGAGCTGATGGGACAGCCAACTCTGGCACTGCCCCCACTGAACTTTTTATGTGAAGTGATGTATGTTCTTGTTGTTTTAGTGCTTTCAGATGTATTTTCTCTTACTTGCAATCAGAAACACTCTAGCCCTTATCCTTGGGCCAATCACTGACCTTTCTAAGCCTGCTTTTCTTATCTCTAAGACATGAACACAGAGTTCTTACCTCATTATATGAGATCATGTGGTACTGATGCTAGCAGACATTTATGTCGCCCTTACCGTGTGCCAGACTGTTCAAAACAGCAGACTCATGTAGCATCCATATAATGCTTACCTTGGGATCTTGAACCTTATATATTCACAGCACTTACCATTGTAATCATTGCCACAGGAGCAGGTGATTAATTTGGACATTCTCTCCCTAAACATTTTACTTACCATGGGAAGAAGTAGTCATTCTGGTTCTCCTCCCACCTTTCCAGGAGGATTTGAGAAGCAGTTGAAAAATGTTTCTGCCCCTACGCCAATTTTGGAAATTCACATCCTCTCACAACTGAATGACATAGGAATCAATACATAGAACACTGCCTTCCCAGTGTTCAGGTTATAATGCGTATATTTAGAAATAGACTCATGATAAAATTTCCTGAAAATCTCCCTGGAAGCTAAAAGAGTTCATCCTAAGAGTGACTCCTAGATAGATTCTAAGCTTCTCGAGTTTTGCTCTGTTGGTACACCACGCTCCACCTGTCACTGTCTGGTGCAGAAGTAGCATCTCAATCAGTCATCTGCTTCTTAATGCTTTGTCAAGATCTCCGAAAGGTTGAAGATTGACCCTACTTGAAAGTTAACTAGTTAGCCGACGACCACAGTCTCCTGGAAGCTGGCTCAAGTCCTGGCCCAGGGACATGGACTTCATCTCTCAGGGTTCAGCAGGGGTGTGGCTTTCCTGTTGACATTGCCCCCCTCCTCTCCCCTGCCCCCTGGCCCCCAGCTCAAGAAGGTGCCAGGGAGGTGGGCCCGCGTGGATGCTGCACACGCACAATTCATGGAGGTTTGCATCAGAGCTGAAGAATTCTGAGTTTAAAGAATCCTACTCTTATAAAGAGAGGTATTGGGGCATCTGGGTGGCTCAGTCATTAAGCGTCTGCCTTGGGCTCAGGTCATGATCCCAGGGTCTTGGGATCAAGCCCCCAATCGAGCCCCGCATCCGGCTCTCTGCTCAGCAGGAAGCCTGCTTCTCCCTCTCCCACTCTTCCTGCTTGTGTTCCCTCTCTCTCTGTGTCTCTCTCTGTCAAATAAATAAATAAAATATTAAAAAAAAAAAAAAAAAAAGAGAGGTAGCAAGGCTGCTTCACCTTTGCTCCAAAGGGAGATATTATCTTTATTATCCTGATCGGGAGACAAATCTGTCTTTTGCCCCAACGAGGCATTATCCCTGTCTCCTAAGGCTTTTGCCGTACAAACAGCCTTGGGAAAATAGTTCAGGGCAAAGGCCTGAGCACACAGGATGTGCAGAGATGAGAGAGACTGGGATGGATTGTCTCTCTTCGCATGGGGCGCAGTGGAAACCCCACAGCGTGTCGCCTCTACCACTCTCTTCATGGATACCCTCTTGGTATGTAGCAGAGAGCTTGCTGTTTGCATGTGGCTCCAAGCTGCCCCAGCCCCCAAATTTTACTTTCTAAATAAATCATTCTCAGTGGTCCCCATTCAGATTACCAGGGAAGTGAATCTGTTTGGTCCAGCTTGGGTCCGTACCCCGTTCTGGATCACTGAGCTGCGGCCAGCAGGCAGGGTCAGTTGGTACCAACACTTTGCCCACCTCCATAGGTGGGCAAGAGGGGCAGATCTTCATAGGGTGAGGGCAGGGACACAGCTTTAGTAAAGACTCATCTAACGAACATTTATTGCATAACTGGTGTTGCCATCGTTAGCAGCAGCAGATTCTTTAGAAGTCTTCTAAATCACTTACAGTAAAGAGAGTCATCAAACATGACTCAAATAACTTCAGCAGAAAACAGTCACCATAATAAAGTCATTTAATTATACAGTCTGCATTTTCTGAATATTCAAAAAATTGGATTGTGCCGCCCTGCTGTGTGTGTTCAGAGGAAATCTTGACAGCTCTTTTTTTGGCTGATGGCTTGCTGGGTTTTGCTCTTTGGAAGATGTCAAAATCATTTGTATTGCCACTGAAATGTGCTGTTTATGTAAATCCTACCCAGAAAAACAGAAAAGCAATTGCAAAACCAATCCAGCAGCCAGAGAAAATGCAGTCCATTGAAAAGGGATTATGGTGGGGGGGAGGCATGGAGTTCTGGAAAGCAGAAGTGTGGTCTCCACCGGACCCACCAGTGAGAAGCTGTCCTGCAAGGCTGCTCCCAGGCCTGTTCTGCTAAATGTGGATGGAGGGGTCGGAACGGGCAGTTGGGTGCTCCTCTTCATGGCCTTCCTCCTTTTGATCTTTATCGGTGGAATCCTTCCAGTTTCCTAATCACCAGCCTCTCAGGAAACAAGGCTCTGAGCTCGTGAATGTATACTTTGGTGTCAAATGAATTTTCATCCTGCATGATACTTCATGGGCTTATCTACATTGTAATTATTCTCCCATCATGAAAAGAAAGAGAAATCCAAAGAGAGAAACCCGATTAAAGCTTGTTCAAGACAAAGCAGAGGATAAGGGGTGCCTGGGTGGCTGCATCGGTTAAGCGTCCGACTCTAGTAGATCTTGGCTCAGGTCTTGACCTCAGGGTTGTGAGTTCAAGCTCCATTTTGGGCTTCACACTGGGTGTGGAGCCTACTTAAAAAGCAAAACAAAACAAAACAAGACAAGGCAGAGGGTAAGAAAGGGTCAATTGTGCACACTCGGTCAGCACTAGTCTCTAGTTTAGAAAACGTCAACGACAAACATCTAACAGGCAAGTTTGAGGTGAAGGGAGTGGGGCTGATTTCCTCTGTCCTTGGAAGTACTTGAACCCATCTGCTCCCCTGCCTTGTGTCCCGTAATTGGAGAGGCCTCACCCTCCCCACTAGTTAACCACTTCCCGGGCTTTGGGACTACTTATCCTCAAGCAGTGCTGCATCAGACACTGAGCATTGAGTCTGCCTTCCTCCAAACACACATGGGAGCTGACCTCTTGCCTCATACCCCACCTCATACCCCTGCCTGTGGCTTTTCTCATCTCCTTGATGTGTTGTCCTAGCCCTACAGCTTGACTATCAGACAGTGGCTTCCTGCCTCCTATCTCCATTGTCTTTCTAGGGCTTGGGTATTCATTCATTCATTCATTCATTCATCCTTCTAGGTTTATTTTTGCATGCTCAAGCATTGGACTAAGCATTTTGAAAGTTACAGGGACAAAAACAAAAGCCTGGTGTCTTCTCTTGTGAGCTCACAATCCACTGTGGGAGGGAGACAGTCAAGCAAACAAGGTACTCTTCAAATGCATGCAGGCCAGACTGGATACTGCATTATGATTTAGGGAACATGGCCCCCTCTCATCTTGGGGGCCCCTGGGAAGACTTCACGATGAGAGAGAACTCTGAAGATGTGCTCAGACTTCTGTAGACAAGAGAAGAAGTGGCCGAGATGAAGCCAGGAGGGTGGGGGTGGGGGTCAACCCAGGGACCTCAAGGCTAGAGAAGAGGGCTCCCCTTTCCCATCTGTTCCCCATGCTGATGGCACCCCGGTGGGTTTTACCTTACAGGAGAACGTTTCTCCTCATCACTTTGGCAGTAAGTTACATTCTGGGTGGTGTCTGCCCTGGAGGGCCTTTGAGTGTTGACAGTGTCTGAACGGTTTAATATGGCTAGAAAAGTGTGCATGGGGCCACGTTCAAAGTAAGAGAACATGTATTTAAAGTTGATGTGTGCACTCTCTTCTCTTCCCTGCCAGCCCTCTAGAAGCTGGGTGGAGGTGGTCCTCAAAGGCAGCATCTGGAACAGCCCTAGGAGATGTGTTTTCATACCATTAGGAACAATTACTCCAGCAAGTTCCAACTTCTCTGTTTTGCTAAAACAATTCATGCTGAAAATCAATATTTGCTGAGTGATGAATTGACTCTCATTGTGCAGAGCCCCAAGACTGGAGCTATCACTTTCCTGGGGAACAATGCTTCTCAGATTCACCTGGGGCATATGGTCAAGTACAGGCGGGGGGCCTGCTGACTTGAGAACACTGGGGTGATGCGGGGAGCTGAGGTCTGGGATCTGCATTTTTAACACATTTGAGTACCTTTTTCTAGAAACTGGGTGAAAAGATCTAGTAAAGAAGACCAGGATTTGCTACAGTTGATCTGTGGGGGGGACGTGGGTAGGGTTTATGTAATGTGCCTCTGAGATTTTCTGGCTTGGGCCCCTGGCTGCATGAACCAGGATCTGTGGAGCTGAAACTCCAGAGTCTACATATTTTATAAACACTTTGGTTACTTATAAATGAGGAGGGAATGATTTTGGAGCAGAGCAGCTGGAATGGATTTTCTATTTTCCTAAAAAATCTTTTTTTTTTTTTTTAGTGATTCAAGTGAAGTAATTTTCATAGCCAGTAGCAAATGGAAGTGACACAAGGAGCTGAAGGTCAGTAGACCTTGAGACGGCCAAGGACTTCTCAGGTGAGACTGAGGGACAGGACAAGTCCCAGAGAGATAGATTCTCAGTTTGAGCAGGACACTACTAGTTGTCATTCTAAAGAGGTCTAGACTAGTGGTTCTCTAAGTGGGATGATTGCCTGGAACAGCTGTATCAGCATCACCGTGGGCCTTGCTAGAAATGCAAACTCTGCACCCTAGAATCTGAATCATCAACAGGGGGTCCCAGGAAGCTGTGTTTTCATGAGCACTCCAGAGGATTCTGATCGTGGTCAAGTTTGAGAACCAATGCTTTCAACTTTGGTGGACAGCTGGAGATCGTCTGGTGTCTCCATGACCTCAGGTGTGTCCTCTCTCTTGCTGCTGCCTGATCAGATGGGAGAGGGAAAATTGAGATCTTACCTCCTACTGCAGTCCAGGGACACTGGAACAAATCCCCAGGTGCAATGCCCTCATATATTTTTTTTTTTTTTTACCGGACACCTTTTACCATCTTTGGTGGATTCAAGTGAAGTTCTTTATCTTTTATGAAATAAAAGTATTGTTTAAAGTCCTGGTAACATTGTTGGTTAATGTAAGACCAAAATGGCTAAGATTTTTGCTTTTAAAAAATTAGTGTGAGAAAGGGGTGACTGGCTGGCTCAGTTGGTAGAGCATGAGACTCTTGACCTCAGGGTTGTGAGTTCAAGCCCCACGCTGGGCATAGAGCTTACTTAAAAAAAACAAAAAACAAAAACAAAAAACTGGTGTGTGAAAGGGGAAACTAGGAACTACAGAGAGAAGAGAGCTGGTGAACACCACCGTAAACCAAGGATGGAAGCTAAAATCAGCAAGACTGGGACAAGCCAATGCCATGTAACATCTGAGATGGTATCTTGATGGGAACACCAAGCATGTGTGTGGCATTACTGCCCAGAATGCACAAACTGAATCAGTCCATTATGAAACATCAGGCAAACCCAAACTGAAGGATAGTCTTCAAAATAACTGACCTCTACTTTTTAAAACATCAAGGTCAAGAACACCATGCTGAGGGGCTGTTTCAAATCAAGGAGGCTCAAGAGAACTGACAACTGAACACATGTGGTACTGGATTGGATGTTGGGGGAGGGGGAAAGGACTAGCATGGGCATCACTGGGCAGCTGACAACACTCAGTGTGGCCAGTAGATTTGATAGTAGTATTGTTCAATGTTAAATGATCTGATATTGATTATTGTTCTGTGGTTGTGTAAGAGAATATCCTTGTTCTTAAGAAAACACAAGTAGAATATTTGGGGAGTATGCAGGATGTCTTATAACAGCCTCAAATGGTTTAGACAAAGAGAAGGCGAGAGTCAGAGAGAATGATAATGATAAATGTAAACAACTGATGAATCTCTGTAAAGAGTATATGGGAGTTCTTTGAACGATTCTTACAACTTTTTTTGTGGAAACTTAATTTTTTAAGAAAGTGTGTATAAATGGATTATTCAAGTTGCTATCATTGTTTTTAAGTAGCAGGATTATGGGTAGTGTTCCTTTTTATTTTTATATATCTGTTTTCTACCAAATATTCTGTCATAAGCATTAACTATCTTTGAAATCAGAGAACAAATGAAATGATACAAATGATTCTTTCTTTTCATACATACTCCAACTGTGCTTTTCTTTTCCTTTTAAGTATTTTTTTTGTATTTATTTGAGAGAGCACAGTGAGAGAGAGAGAGCACAAGTTGAGGGGGGTAGGTGCAGAGGGAGAAGGGGAAGCAGGGAGCCCCATTGCCTGGCTTGATCCCAGAACCCTGGGATCATGACCTGAGCCGAAGGCAGATGCTTACTGACTGAGCCACCCAGGCACACTGAGCTTTTCTTTTCTGTCTGCTGGTTAAGGTGTCCGTGCCTACTTCCCTAAAGGATTTGAGGTAGCTTAGAGCCAGAAATACACAGGAGCACTGGATGTTTTACACAACTAATGAATCGTTGAACACTACATCAAAAACTAATGACGTACTATATGTTGGCTAATTGAACATAATAATAAAAAATAAATAAAAACAAAGCTGGTAATTTTACAGACAAAAAAAAAAAAGAAAAGAAACACACATGAACTCCCACCAATAAGACCCAAACTGCACACAAAAGTGGGTGGGGAAGTTAATTAACTCATGCAACTGTAAATGAGAGCATTTGATCCTCTTGCCCCCCTTATTTGGGGAAGCCCAAATTTTTCCAGATCCCACCTTACTGGTTATATCTATTCTCCATGCACAATTAGCATGTTTCCAGGAGAGTTTCACTATCATGAGGACACCCTTTCTGCTGACTCTCTATCTGCTCCTCAGTCCCAAAATGTGAGGCCACTAGCTCTTTGAGGAGGCACTAAAGTACCTTCCTTTTTGCCTTTTCTGCCTTGCTAAGCATCTCAGCAATACTACAGAGATCATTATCTTCTCTGGTACTTTTAGCATTGTTACCATGTGAAGATCTAGACAATACTCGGCAGATGCCAAATCCCCAAGATAATGGCTGTTATTTTAAGGATCTTCCTCCTCTTCAAACATGGTTACCAAGATAACGCACACAGATCACAGGCGTCCTCACGCATATAAACAGTGCAATGTGCAAGTCTCTGGATTAGCCTGACGTGCTGTGGGGTGAAGTCAGAATGGCAGAACTCTGCCAGGGGTGGTGAAGGTGCTTAGGTTTTCCTTCCAAACAATGCATGGGGAGCCTGGAGGAAATGCCTCCAGCAAAGCCCACTGCTGAGCTGGGACGCCCTGTTCTCCGCTTAAAGGGCCACTGCAAGGCTACAGCCAGTCCACATCTGACTTCTTTTATGTATGTTTCTCTGTGTTTTTTGACATATGTTTATTCTTACTTTACCAGTTGTTAGAAGTAGCACAATTTCTTAGAAATACATGTTTGTGGTAACTCTCCAGATCTCTGTGGCCATGCTCAAGGGAAGGCTCCAAATAGTGATGACTACAAGCCCCTCTACTTAATAGGTTGATCATCAAAGACCTTATTTATCATAAAGGAGCTGTTTTGGATGATGTTTGGCCTATAGCACATCTGTTCAATAAATACCTATTCAACAGTTCAGTAACTGAATGTCTAACCAGCTACTAGGAATTCTTCCTAGCCACGTTTATTTATAGAGCAGGGGTTCCTGGATCACGCAGACCTCTGCAAACTTCTAGGGCAGACAGAAGGGGTCCTCAGAGCCACACCCTCGCCATCAGCTTGGAGCTGGTCAGGAATGCAGAATCTCAGGCTCCAGCCTGGAACTTCTGAATCAGGATCTGCATTTGGACAGAATCCCCAGGGCACTTGAGTCCCACTCAGGAAAGGCTGCAGCCTGGCATACGCGTGTGTCTGCCGACTCCCACCTTCAGTGCTGGGGGGAGGAGGCAGGGCTTACTGAAAGGCCGGGTGAAGAGCGGGCTGGTCTCAGGGGAGGCAGGTGCTCCTCCAAAAGATGTTATTTTTGTAAAAGATATTTTAAAAATGCTGTCCATCTTAAATATATTTGAGAAGGATGTTTTTTGAAGGGAACCTGTGGTAAATCTTGTTTTCTGGTGGAAGGAAGAGGAAGGTACATTGGCTGCAGCCTGAACCTGAGCTGAACACTGCATTAGGCATGACACACACGTGTGTGCACGCCTGCACCTGTGTGCGTGTGCACACACAGCTACGCATACACAGCTGACCCTTGAACAACACGGGTCTGAGCCACGCGGGTCCACTTACACGTGGGTATTTTCCAATAAATACAGTATAGTGCTGTAAAAGTATTTTCTCTTCATTTACTTTATTCTGAGAATAAAGTATATAATACATATTGCATACAAAATATGTGTTAATCAAATATTTTGTTATTGGTAAGGCTTCTGGCCAATAGTAGTTACTTTTTTTGGGAATCAAAAGTTACACTTGGATATTTTACTGTGCCGAGGGTCAGCACCCCTAACCCCCGTGTTGTTCAAGACTCAGCCACATATACATGTGAATATGTGTATATACACATACGTATGTGTGCGTACATATGTAACTCTTTTCTTCTCAGCACCCAGGCACTTGGCTACGAATCCCACCTTACGGGTTAAGCAAGTGATGCCCGGGTTGGGGGCCGTCAGTAACTGCATGTGAGGAGTGGGGCAGAGCTTGGAGGGAAGTCTGACTGCTTTCAAACCCATGCCCCTCTGGCTCTACCTTACTTCCTTCTTTTTGCATAAAATAAAGAATCCTTTTCTGATCCCAAGCACTTCCTAATTTGTTCTGATCATTGGATTGTGTGTATGGGGGTGTGTGGGGTAGGCTTTTCCGGTTACTACTGCTGTGTAATAAAACACCTGGCCTGACAAATGTCACATTTGCTAGAAGAATCAAACCCCACGAACTGCACTGTAGGTTCCCTGTAAAGGATTCAAGCGGGGACCAAGCCAAGGTATGGTGAGGCATGGTGAGACCTGGTTGGTGGGCCTTCCTCCCCATCTTCCCTGTGCTCTGCAAGCTCCCATTCACTCTCTCTGCCTCAGTTTCTGCGTTTGTAAAGTGAGCTAATAGTAGCAACGGCTTCTATTATTACTATCAAATAGTATCAATACCAAATATGGTAAATATCATGCACTCCTTCTGATATGATGCCCAAAACAGAATAAATGCTCCATGACTAGTTGTTGTTACTGCAGGCAGTAGTAATGATGCTTATGTGACAAAGTTCCAATTATGGGAACACAAAAGATGGTGACCAACTCCATCTGAGCGAGAGGTGCTGGAGAATATGTGACTGTGGGTCTATAAGAACCAAACTCCCAGTTATCTGATTGCCAAGTTGGGGGTGGGGGAGAAGCTTTGTGTGCGTGTGTGTGTGTGCGTGTGTGTGTGAGCACGCACTTGCGCATGTGTGTTTACTGTAAGCTTTTAAATATAACAATCTTCTTTTTAAAAATGAGGTATTCAATGGAAATAAGACTTTTTAAAAAAGTGTCAGGTGCCTTTTCATCTGTCACAAAGAAGTTCCTAGTTGTTCCAACGTTCAGACCTTGAGAAATGAAGACTTTTACATATTTAAATAAACTCTGGTTTTGTGTTTCTTCTTTTGAAATCTGACAACCAAGATACCCAGACGATTTTTTCAAAATAAACAACCTATGCTTATGACTTGCTGGATTTAAAAAAAAAAAAAAAAAAAAGATACAGGTGATTTTTTTTTTCAAAGATTTTATTTATTTGACAGAGAGAGACACAGCAAGAGAAGGAACAGAAGCAGGGGGAGTGGGAGAGGGAGAAGCAGGCTTCCCGTGGAGCAGGGAGCCCGACTCGGGGCTCGATCCCAGGACCCTGGGATCATGACCGGAGCCGAAGGCAGACACTTAACAACTGAGCTATCCAGGCGCCCCGATGCAGGTGATTTTTTAAGAGTCCTTGAACCAAAGCAAATCCTTTCCCCCCAAAGTCTATATTGTGTTCCCCAGCCCTTGCTGGGGAAGGAGGTTTCAGCCAGCTTAGGGGGCCAACTGCAGTTAGCTGGGGCTCGGGCAGCATTCTGCACAGCACAGTCCTTTGAGTAGATGGTTTACTCTGGCCAGGCTGTTGTTCTGCTCGAGTGGGGAAGCAGGCGAGCTTCTTTGGATGTTTGCACTGACAGCCATTGCATGGCACTCACGGCCTTGAGCGACAGTCTGTGTGTGAATGTGACTCTGATAGTTGGGGGGCAAGCCAGCCTACAGGTGCCAGGACACTTCAGACCAACGTTGACTTCCTCCTTTCATGGCCCATGGCCAACGACTGAGAGGGTGGGTACAAAAGGCTGGCTTCCTCTGCCTCCAAGAGAGATCTGCTCTGGGTGCCAGACACGCTCCAGAGCTCCGCATGGGATCAGGCTGAAGCTGGTCTCCTGCTGATGCCATATGCTTACTTAGCCTTCCTCTTCTCCATCTTCCTTCCATCACTGCCTTTCTCCTCATCCTAAACAAACCAGAATCCCCCTTCCCGTCTCTGCTTCTAGAAATCCAGCCACCAGCACTGTCCCTTACAAAGACTGAGACAAGAACAGTACCCCTACCATGGTGTGTGTGAGCCCAGAGCACAGAGGCCAAGGAGCCAGTCCACAGCGGGAAAAGTCATGGGTCCCTGAGGGCACAATGCTGCGCCATCAGGACTTTGGGGGAGGGGAGACCCATCCACTGAGCCAGGGGCTGCACATCCACGGAAGGCATGGGAAGATGCCATGCTTTATGGAAGATGCCAATTTGCAGGACCTTCAGGATTAGGGTCACCCCTTAGTGGACATCATTCCCAAAGGTCAAGACCAGAATGACAGCGGCACCCGTACCTCCCTGGTGTGGCTGATCTCTCCTGCCTCATACTCTTTACTGGCATTTGAGACTCTGCTCCTCTCTGCCAACTTTCACTTCAACTCACACTCTTCTCTTAAACATGGGTCTGACTTGCTTTTTATCTCCCCTCTGAGCCAGACCACCACTGTGATATTTGGTGAGGGCATTCGTCTTCATCCCCCCAGAGAGGCATGGACGGTGATCTCCCGGGACAGCAAGAAATGGACAGCAAGCAATTGGACTGAATTCTGTCTCTTTGCATGGGAGCCAGGCATTTATGTCCTGGTCCCTGTCTCAGTTTCTTCCTTTTGGCCACCCCTCAAACCCTATACTGGTTGCAAACAGTTAGTATTGTTTTCATCCCCCACGTTTTATACTACATGTTAGGACACTGTTCCCACCAGCAGGAATGGCCTTCCCCATCTGACAAATCCTGCTCATCCCTCAAGGCCCAAATCGAGTCAGGTGCTTCTGCTTCTGGGACTGTCCTAAGCCCTGTCTCCTCCAGCAATTTCCTTCTCGTGTTAATACCCCTGCAGCTGACACACACCTTCATGGAGCCCTCTGGTTGCAATTAGAAATCTATGTCAGCACTTCTTTAATGTACATATGAACCCCTGCGGGTCTTGTTAAACTGTGGTTTCTGATTCAGCGCCTCTGGGGTGGGGCCTGAGACTCTGCATTTCTCACAGGCTCCTTGGGAGCTGATGTTGCTGGTCCACAGGGTATATGTGGATTAGCGAGGGCTTTTGTGACTCCTTTGTCCCCTCTCCTAGATACTTAGGAGGAGCAGTCTGTCTGATTTACCTTTATAAATCTCCCCTGTGTGAACCAGTACTACACACACCTCACAGGCTCACATACTGGTGGGTTTAAATAGATTAGCACATGCCTAACAAGCATGTAGTGAAAGGTTGTTGCTGTAACTTAGATTAAAATGGGAAAACACAGATAAGCCCCCTGTTCCTTGAAGGCTCTCTGCTAGGATGTTATTGGCATGAAGATGGTGGGAGGGTGTCTAGGTTTTTGGATCTGGTAGTACGAGCTCCATGCAAGGTGCTTCATGTACCCTGTCTCCTTTCTCTTCAGTGTTACCCGATAAGGACACAGTATGGGCCCTGCCTCTTAGACGATGAACCTGGGCGGTGCTAGCCACACAAGAACGAGTTGGTTAGGAGGCAGTGGGCTTCCAAGGCAGTCTTGCCCATCAGAGGCTGGTTCCCACTGAGATGCCATAAGGAAGAGCCTCGCTCTTGCCCAGGGACCTGTAGGAGTCTATAGCGCTGGATTTTACCAACGACTACCCAGTTAAGGGTAGTTTTGGGGTAAGTTGTTGAGGGTAAGTTTTACGTCTTTCTTCCAAGTACACTGCAGAACATTCTCTGCACATCTTGAGAAAGTCGTAGGCTGCCTTTCCTTCTGCCAACTCAGCTTATTTCAGCTTATTTCAGCCCCTGTGATGACTCTCCGTTGTGCTTCCATGTGTCCCTGAGCTCTGTTTCCAGGGGACTTCCTGACAGTTCTTCCCCAGCTCCCCTCCCCACCGCGCCCCCAGGCAGCTCTCTTCACTTCCCGGCCCTCTGCAATGTAGAACTCACTGATATCCACGGCCGTCCTGCAACCACTGCTGAGCTGTGCAGCTCAGAGATGGCGTCACGGCCCGAAGAGTAAGAACTGGGGCTTCAGAGCCCTGCTGAATGAGGTCTGATTCCTGGCTATGACGTTTACTAGCTGTGCGACCTTGATCTTGGAGCCATGATTTACCCTCTTCGAGCCTGTTTCTTATTCAGTAAAGTGGGGATGATGACTAAGCCACCACCTGCCTCAGGGGGTGGCTAAAAGGCTGAAATGAGGGGTGTATTTACGTTCTCAACGGGGTCCCACAGAAAGTTCCGGGAGGGAATCGATACTTGAAAGAAGGGAATGACACAGTATTGTTCAGGCTTCTAGCCAAGGGCAGACCCCGGTCTGTTTCATTCTGGGAGGCTAAACCTCCAACAGATGATTCGTCTCTTTACTGGCTTGAAGAGCCAGGGTCAGAATTCAGGGTGACTGCAGCTGCCAGAGAGAGGGAGTCGGGATGGGGGTTTCTGCATTCTGTGTATGGCTCTACCTGACTCTCAGCTGATCCCTCAACTACAAGCTCAAGTAACCCTGCTAAGGGTCAAGATGCTGAGCTGAGATTTGTTCTCCTATCTGGGAAAGAAGGTTTTCAGTTAGAGCCCGTCTGAGTTATTTTCTTGCAAAAACAAACAAGCAAACATTAGCATTCTTCTTAAAAAAATAATTGACTCCAAAGCATATGGTCCCAATGCCAGAATAGAATCCCAAATCACTCAATATATTAAAGAACCAGGAGAATGACAACAACAGAAACCACTCTGGAGATGACCTAGATATTAGAATCCTTAGGATTTTAAAGCAACTGTTGTAACTATTCCCAGTGAGGTAAAAGAGAACATGCTCGTAACGAAAGAAAAGAGACATTTTTGGTAAAGAAATGGAAACTATAAAAAAATGGAAATTAGAGAACCAAAAAATACAATGTCTAAAATAAAGTGCTTATTATAAAGGCAGGCCCTCAATAAACAGGTAGATATTAAAGCAACACAGAATGGAAGAGATGCTCAGTTTCTTCAGAACTGAGTTACAGATGAACATAGCGTACTTTTAGACAAAAAAAATGTTGTTCAGACATCATTGATTATGGAGATTATGGAGACTGTCTTCTTTGTGAAACTAAATTCCTCCTGAATTATTATTATTTTAAGATTTTATTTTATATTTTTAAGTAATCTCTACACCCAACATGGGGCTCGAACTTACTGCCCTGAGATCAAGAGTCGCATATTCTGCCGACTAAGCCAGCCAGGCGTCCCATGAATTATTTTTTCAAAGGACAGTCTTTTAGCAACTGAACCACATTAAGCTGCTCTTGCAGCCTGCTGCCCCACTAAACAGTGTGGGTGAGGGTGGGCGGCCGGGGGTGTCGTGATTTAGCCAACACTCCCTGGGTTTCTGTGGCAGCCCAATGGTAGAGAGGGAAAGCACAGCCCTGTCCCCTTCTACCATGGGGAGGTGCTGAGTCAAATTCCACTGGTGGCTTTGCCTTGCTCTGTGACTCTGACCAAGATATTTCGTATGTTCATACCTATGTTTTTGTTGTTGTTTGTCTGTTTTTCATCTATAAAGTAGGTATTTTTGAAGTTGTGGTTATAAACTTGTTACAGGGATTTAATAAGAATGCCTATTCTAGGTACGAGCCTGGCATCTACCATCGTTTTCTCTGTGTCTGTAGCGTTGTAAACAAGACTTCGCTGGACATTTCAGTTCCTTTGAAGTAGTGCAGTGGGTCCCCGGGCCTTAGCTGGATCCCACAGGGACTCAGGGATACCGCTGTGGGACCGATGGGGTGGGTGACCATCAGGCCTCTCTTTGCAAGAGCAGCTTTGCTTGAGCACCAGGATCAACCCAGGCCCTGCAGCAGGGGGCCTGTTGTGAGCAGTCTCACACATCTGAGGCCTGGGGGAAGAGCCAAAAGGAAGATTCTGGAAGGGTCATCTTGGGGATGGACTCTGTCAGATACAAGAATGAGGGCTAGAGCACATCCTGTAGGCCTGAGTAATACAGTGTGTCACAGAGAGGCTGTGGCCTTCTGGAAGGCCATGTCTCCCTGGCAACTTCAGGATCTGCAGCTTCCCCAGCATCCGCAGTGCTCAGGCTGACCAAGCAGTGATGGTCATAGTGAAGTGCTGCCCCCATGTGGCAGGTGGGGGCAAGGACTGTCGAAGTGACCATTCACCATTTCTCTCTCTTCTGTTCGGGCCTTGGTGAGAGCCCTGGAAACAGGGGTTAATACTGGATGCAATCCAAGCAGTATTTTAAAAATATTTTTTTGCTATAACTTCAAAAGAATCATAATTGAAAATTGAAACCCAAATAACCAGGTGGTAATATTGATACTCTAGCTCCATCCTCTTTTAAAACAGATTGGAGAATGCCACTCCTGAGCTCAGAACCCTCAGGGTTCTCCATGATTCTGAGAATATTATCCTAACTCCTCACATTAACCTCTAAGACCTTACCTACCTCCTAAGCCTTATTTTTTATCTCTTGATTCCTTGCTAGCTCTGTCTCAGGCTTACTGATAAGTGTCAGTTTTATCCCACCAAGCCAGCACTTTCCTGCCACAGGGCCTTTGTACATGCTGCTTCCTATACCTGATACTTTCTTGACTTCACATCCAAGGCTCCCAGTGCCCACCTTCTACCTGCTGATTCCTATTGATTTTACAAGCATCTGTGTAACTATTTCTTAGTCTGAGAAGCTCTCCCCACCTCCCAGGCTAGGCTGTACCCACATTTTATCTTATTTAATTAGAATAACTCAGCCCTAGATCATTAGTTATGTAACTATGTGTTTACTGACCCTCTCCCTGGCTCTGTGTCAACAAAAACCTTGTCTACTTGTTCACTCCTCGGTCCCTGGCATTGGGCATGGAGTGGACAGTCAAATGTGCTAAACAGGAGAACAACTATTAGTTCTTTTAGTATTCTAGTTATTTTCCTAATTCTACCTCCTTCTCCAAAATCATTTCTAGGAAGAAGTTGATGAATCTAGATATGTTCATGGAGACAGAGCAAGGCAAATCCATGGCACACGGGCACACTGAGGAACCAGCCTGGGCTCAGAGCAGGGGCAGGCTGTGGGCCTGCACATCTGGCTGTGTTCTCATTTTTAACCTCCTTGTGCATTGCTGCCTGTTCCGTAGTGACAGGGAAATCGTCCGCCAGGAATGGCTTCAACATTTCATGATGCCTAAGAGAAATCTTAAGATTTTCCTATCAAATCTTTTTTATTTAATTGTTTTTTATCTTAAAAGTGATTCTACTTATCCAAGTTATATACAAGTAGATAGTGGCTATGGAAAAGAAAATGGCATTATTCAGTTAATAAACCATGCCAAAATGTTGTGACTTAAAACTGTAATGGTTTGTTACTTTTCACAGTGCTGTAGGTTGACTTAGCTCAACTGGGTGGTTCTGTTCCTCATAGCACTGCTGGAAGGCACTCATGTTGTATGTTCCTCTGGCCTCTGGGCTGGGCGGGAGGGCCCGGGAAGTCTTCACTCACATGACTGCCCCTCTTCATGAAGCTAAATGGAGCTTCCTCACAGCACGATGCTCTCAGGGTGGCCCACCTCCTTCATGGTGGCTGACTTCAAGAGAGAAATTGGAAGCTGTGAGCCACATAAGGCCTCATCCCAGGACTGAGATGGTATTACCCTGCCACATCGTGTTGGTCAAAGTAGTCACAGGCAAGAACAGATTCAGAGTGGTGGTAGACACAGACAGCGTGTCTTGATGAGTGAAGCAACATGTGCTTATTGGGAGGGAATTGGTGGTGGCCATTTCGGAAGACTGTGTCCTCCAGCATCAGATGTAAGAGTCAAACCCTGGTCCTGTTGAGGATCAGCTGCATAGCCATGGCATGGTGCTTAAACACTTGACCCCCAGTCATCTTCTCAAATAAGGAGAGCTTAATTGCATAGATTTGCTGGAGGAAGCAAATAAAGTAATAATGTATACAGTATGCACTTGGTAGGCACTCTGCTAATTATACTGGAAAAAAATTCACCTTAGTTCTCAGTAGCAGATAGAGTTGGTGTCCAGCCCATATCCCCTAGGGTGTCCAGCCCATATCCCCACGGATGAGGCCACCTGCCAACTCTGACTGGCCTGTGCAGGGTTGATGCTTTCTGTCCTTGTCCTTCCCTGGACACCTCTGAGCCATGTCTGCCTGCACAGACTCTCAGGTCACCAAGGATTGGACTCCACTGGCTTCCAGAGGTCACTGTCTTGAGCCCACCTTTTGACAGCTTTCGCTCCTTCCCATTTTACTTCCCCAAGCCCTCAATGTGCTTCTCAAGATCACTTCCCTAATAAATCACTTGGATCCAAGTCCTTGTCTTAGGCCCTGTTGGGGAGGACCAAAACTAAAACATAGACCATCAAAATTCTCTAGATATGTAATACATTTTATTTATTTATATATATTTTTAAAAGATTTGTTTATTTATTTGAGAAAGAGAATGCAGGATCAGAGGAAGAGGCAGAGGGAGAGGGAGAAGGAGCAAGAGAATCTCCAGCAGACTCCCCGCTGAGCACAGAGCCAGACAGGGGGCTCGATTTCAGGACCCTGAGATCATGACCTGAGCCAAAATCAAGAGTCAGACCCTTAACCGACTGAGCTACCCAGGCGTGCCCATTTTAATAGAACAAGTTGCCCCATGTTGGTGAAAGATTTACGTAGTCTACTTCTTGGTTTCAGGTTTCAGAGAGAAACCTGGCAGTGCCCATAGGTAGAAGAAAAAGACTCCATTTTCATTTCTAGGGTAAAACAGTCATTTCAGGTCTTTCTCAGTTCTGAAAGCCAAAATTCAGAACAACTAGCAGCAGCTCCCAAAGAGTAGGATTAAGAGTTGGAAAGGAGGGTCCCCACTGGGGAGAGTGGTGCCATGAAGCATTATTCTAAGAGCCTGAACCATAATTCCTCATGGGGAGGGAATTACTTTTGTTAGGAGAGAATGTCTTGGTGGACTCCTGGGGACAGAAGGGGAGGGAATGGGCTGGCCAGGGCCACCGTGCCAGTGGTTGGCTTAACCTGCTTTGCATTAGAAATAGAAAGGGCACTGGAGACACCGAGGAGGTAAGGGGAAAGAGAATGAGCAAGAAGTACAAAAGAGGTCTTGGCAACATGGCCAGCAGGTTGTGCAGGGGATCAAAGGGATGTGAAGAGCAGAACCATCTGATGTTGAATTGTAAGTTGTTTGTAGTTCTTCATGCAAGTCCTCTTATCCCCAAAACATGTATTAAAGTGTCCGCCTGACATAAATACATGCATGAAATTCAAGTATAGGCGTGAGTTTCCCCAAGGAGCAATGACATGGAGACCAAATATGAAAACAGTGAGGACTGGAAAATAATGCCCCAAGTAGAAGTGCTTGAGAGAACACGGACTTATAGACATTTGCAAAAGCCTTGATGAGGACTTTCCACAAATCAGGGAAAAGAAGGTTGAATGAACTTTCTGGGTGTCAAGGGGCAGCAAGAGCTCACATCTGGCCTAGGAATGTATCTGAATGCCTGACTCAACATTTGCACGGGTGTTGAGTACTTTTGCTAGTGTGTCTATTGCTAGAGATCATGCTAGAAATATCGAGATTGCCAGACAAGCTACCAGGGTGGGTTTAAAAGGGAGTAGCTGACCTTCCCCTCCTCAGAGCACCAAGCACTCGGGACCAAGCCTCTCTCCACTTAAGACATCGCCACTCACTACTGGAACCTGCTCCCTTCTCCAACAGTGTCAGCTAAACCAACATAATCAGCTATCATCTCGCTCCTACTTCTGTTGACCTTTTTTCCCTGGACCAGGGTGGGGGTTCGGGGAAGGGCTGCTACACATTTATTTCTCACAGTGTTTATCTTGCGGTGATCAAATGGCGGGGTTAGACAAACTTTGTTTATGTGACATGAGGGTGAAAGGCGGACAGCGGCTCGGGTACAGATGCTTGCCAGCCCCAGGCACCATGGGAGTGTCCTCACCCAGGCTTGAGAAATTCAGAATCCTCTCAATGGGAGGTTCAACATTTTCCTTGGAGAAAACAAATTTTGCGAAGATTCTTCAGAATCCCGGTATGTACTAGTAGGCTTCAAGGAGTCTGACATAAGTGGGTCATAGTCTAGGGGCACCTGGTTGGCTCAGTCGGTTAAGTGTCTGACTCTTGGTTTGGCTCAGGTCATGATCTCAGCGTTTGAGAGATCGAGCCCTGCGTCTGGCTCCGAGCTGAGTGGGGAGTCTTCTTCTCTCTCTCCCTCTCCCTCTGCCCCTCCCCCTATTCGCACTCTCTCTCTCTCTAAGAATAAATAAATAAATATTTTTTAAAAAAAGAGGGTCATAGTCTATAAACCCAAACAGCAAAGGAAATTATAGATTTGATACTCAAGAGCTTCAAAAGAACACATTTCATTCTCTAAGCAGAGGTAATTGGCATGAAGGCCCATGAGGGAGGGGAGGGAGGAAGGGTGGTAACAAGGATACAAATGAGGTATTTCCTTGTTCTTCTTTCCGTTCCAGCGCTTCCTAAAGACTTGAGTTTTGTCTTGCCTGCCTGGGTATGTTCCAAGCCAATCTGTGTATAGACATGGACAAATAAGATAGCATTTTATTGGGAGAAAAGACTCTAGTTCAGCTCACCCACAGGAACATCTAATAGGAGGTAATGGAAGATGGCTGGCCCACTCTTCCAGATTTATCTTCTATTTGTAATCTTAAAAAAAATTTCAAGTACAACCCCAGTTCGTCTCACCACTGCTCTATGAGGTACCAGTAGAAGATATCATGACTCCTTTTGGAGATGAGGATCCTGAAGTTCAGAGTGGTTACATGCACGCCAGAAGAGGCATCCAGCCAGGTCACAGCAAAGCCTGGTCTTGAAAGGTCTTTTAATTCTATCCTGCCAGAGGGCACAGCTCCCCAAAACTACAGGGTCTAGGCAATAATATAAGAGAGTGAAGTGGATCAAAGTAGTGGTGCAATAGGAAGTGTTGGGGACTATGGCCAACCGGGGAGCTAGTCCCTATCTAGAAAGGGAGCTGTTCTTTAGCCCCATATGATTGTGGGCATGTGGGGAATATGGGCCCCATTCTGCTAGACTCTCCAACTTTACAATTCATGTCTTACAAGAAATGATTTGGCAATTACTTAAAAAAAAAAAAAACAACTATGTGCAGACTAAACAAGAGAAGTTTTTGGGTGAGCTTCAGCCCACAGGAAGTGATTATTTGTCCATCCCATGCCTTGGTAGAGGCTGCATGGTGGGTGCATGTGGTCAGGGCAGCGGGGGCAGGAGTTCCCTGCTCTGCTCTTAGCTGCCTGTCCCACATGTTAGTCCTGTAGAGGCTGGGCTGTGGGGCCAGGGTGTGCTCCCAGCCAGAGCTCCTTAGGAGGGAAAGTGAAAAATGGTGACTGTTAACCCCATTAGCCTGGAAGGCAGACATACAGAGATACTTGTTCCCAAATCTTCCTCCCTTTCCCATCCCCATTCCCACAAGCATCCTGCATATGACAACGTTCACTTCTGTACACTCATTTTTGGAGCTGACAACAAAGTTTCTATTTTCTTTAGTGAGGGATGCAGTTAATATCTAATCTCTGCCTTTCTCAGTCAGTCTGCTTTTTGTCATGTTACTCCTGCAAAGATGGGATGACAAAGAGACCACTCGACCTTATCTGCAGCTGCTGTCTTACGGCGCTTTGTGGTTTCTCTTGAGAACAGTCCAGCATTGTGGGTAGGACCTCTCTGGTCCCTGAATGTCACTCTCTGTGACCTTATCCATCTCCTTCCTCATGAACAGTGAGAGCCACCTGCTTATCAGTTGCTCACCACTGGAAAATGTGGGTTTTCCTCTTCATGGAGGTGTACTTTACACTTGTTTGGCCCTCCAAAACAAAACAAAACAAAAAGCCCTGGTGTGTCCTCAGCTTCCTCAGACAGCTGGATATATTTGGAAGACACAGGGTTTCTTCCATGGGGATTGATGTAGTCCCTGCAGGTAAAACACAT
The DNA here is from genome assembly GCF_964656455.1 of Halichoerus grypus. Taxonomy (NCBI): domain Eukaryota; kingdom Metazoa; phylum Chordata; class Mammalia; order Carnivora; family Phocidae; genus Halichoerus; species Halichoerus grypus. The sequence continues at coordinate 91,787,537 of NC_135721.1, forward strand.
TGGTGGAACACCAGAAAGCACACAGCCCTCCATTCTCCAAACCTGGGTCCACGCCAAGCAGGGGGACACATGACAGGTGAGGCAGGGACCCTCTCGTAGAGTTTTTTCCAACTCTGCTTTGGAGCCTCTCTTATTTTAAAAAACAAAACAAAACAAAACAAAAAGCAATGGAGAGTGGCACGAATGAAGGTTCAGGAGGAATGTGGACTTGCCCCATTTCTGCCTTTTTCGTGGTGAAAACACGCCATGAGGCAAAAGAGGACTCACTTTCAAAATCTCTCTCTCTCTCTCTCTTTCCCTTTAATTCTACTTAGTCAGCGTCAGTGTACAAGAGGTTATCAGAATTGTTCTGGAACAGTTCTTGGAAAGTTATGAGTAGCTGGCAGGATTTGCAGCCCACACACTCAGGTATGCAAGAAATAAAACTATCTCTAGTCGTTCAAATCACGTCATTCTGACTCAGAACCCCTGTCCCCAACTAAATGCATGTGAAACACCATCCTGGCATTACTGGGGGGCCCCCCTCCCCTCATAGCCTCTCAGAGAGGTTGTGGGTGGAGGGGCACATGGGGCAAGGGTGCCTAACCTCTGTCATTCTGAAGCTCAGCGTTTGGATCTCTGGACTCCTCACACATAGCCTTCTGATCCTACCACCTTCCTGGGTGTCCCCCTGCTGGGCTTTGCCAGCCTTCCACCTGAGGCCAACACTTCCCATGGACCTCCTGGCCATCCTGGGACACAGTCTCCACCACACCTCTCCTGTCTCACTGGCACTGGGTACACCGTCCAACCTGCGACAGCCTTGGGGAAGCAAAATCAGGCAACTGAAGTCTCTTGCAGACAAATTCTTCTCTTTCCCTATCACAAACATCCTCCAATGTAAGGAAGCATGGGGCTTGTCTATCAGCTTAAGTGGGGAAAGTAAAGGGGAGAGGCACCAGAGGAAAATACAGAAATCAATATCCCCCAAATTAGCATGATACTTATAGTATGTACAGAACAGACCCAAGAGAGAGATGTAGGAATTTGCTTATATGGTATGATTCAAGGGGCTGCTGCTGGAAGATTCTATAGTTTAGAGTCTTTCAAAGTGTTATTCCGCCTAAAATTTCCAGCATTGAAAATGTAAACAGCATTTAGTCTCCAGGGAAGGGCTCTTGCATCAAGTTAGCATTATCTGTAGTCAGCACCACAGCATGTGACCATCACAAAAGCTTAGATTGTGCTCTTCATCATGCAGCAAAGCTTAGAAGGAGGTAGGACACCTGGATGGTGTTGTGTGGTGGCCTTGCCCTAAGAGAATGTGTCTGGGTGGGCCAGTCTGTGCCAGAGATGGGCACCATAAAGACTCAGGCTCTTGGTTGGAAAGAGAGTGTCCCAAGTAGGAGGTCACATTGGGGTCATGGGTTCTGGCTGATCTGGGAGAATGGTTGCTGCCCTCACAATCTGACAGTTTCCACTCTTGCCTGAGCAACCCAGACCGAGGCTGGGAAAGTCATTCCTTAATGTTCAGGTGGCTTTTTGTAAGTTCATCTCTTCCCTTCCTTTCATCACAGGTCAGGAGACAGCTTTAAAATATTGTGTTCAGCCATGATGTTTATGGCAGCACTATCAACAGTAGCCAAACTATGGAGAGAGCCCAAGTGTCCCTCAACAGATGAATGGATAAAGAAGATGTGGCATATATATACAGTGGAATATTACTCAGCCATCAAAAGAATGAAATCTTGCCATTTGCAATGACATGGATGGAGCTAGAGAGCATTATCTAAGTGAAATAAGTCAGTCAGAGAAAAATACCATATGATTTCACTCATATGTGGAATTTAAGAAACAAAACAGATGGACATATGGGATGGGGATAAAAAGAGAGAGGGAAACAAACCATAAGAGACTCTTTAAAAAAAATAAAAGACTCTTAACGATAGAGAACAAACTGAAGGTTGATGGAGGAAGGTGGGGGGGGATGGGCTAGATGGGTGATGGGCATTAAGGAGGGCACCTGTTGTGATGAGCACTGGGTGTTGTATATAAGTGATGAATCACTGAATTCTACTCCTGAAACCAATATTGCAGTGTATGTTTGCTAACTAGAATTTAAATGAAAATTTCAAAAAAGATTTAAAAAATTATTATTCAACAACAAAAAAGTAAATAAATAAATAAAAATATTGAGTTCAGGACTTCATGGTTCTAAGCTAGTTGGGTTTTTCCTTTCCTTAGTTTTGAATTTCTACTTCTCTAAAAGTTATGTATTTCTTTTAAGTGGTAGTTTTAGTGTCACTTTATTTTTTTATTTGGGAAAAGGGAATGCATATAGTACAAAAGATCCCAGTAGATCAAAAAGGTTTATTATGAATGTCAACTCACTCCTGTCCCTGCCCATCCTGAAACTGTCCCTGGAGGCAGCCGCTGCTCCTGACATTGCCTCTCCTGGAGGTGGTAGCAGGCTCTGTGCTCTGGTCTGAACTTCCATTTGTTTCAGCTTGTCTTGGAAATTTCTCCTTATCATCACATAGAGAGTCACCTTGTTTTTTATCTTACTGACCTTTCATAATTTATTTAATTAAACCCCTTTAATAAATATTTAGGTATTATGTTTCTTCAGTCTTAGGCATCCATAAATAATGCTTCATTATTCATTCAATGTCTCTGCATACGCATTTTTTGTCCTTTAAAATATTTTCCTGTTCCCGATTCATTATCTCTATTTCCATTTCATCACATCGTCTTTCCTAATGTATTGTGTGTAAAAGTGTGTGTGCATCCTGGTTGTAAGCCATCCTGATTTTTTTTTTTGTAGACCAAGGAGAGGGAAACAAAACAAAACAAAACAATGAATATTCTCCTTCCCTGTGCCCTGTCCTCAGTGGAGTGGGATAGAGTTGAATTTCTTTCACATGACTCATGCTCTCTCTGTGACTTTGTTGCTGAATACTTAGATCTGGTGTAAATTTATCCTAGAAATTTATGGACTTTTTTGGGCAAGTGATAGTCAGCCAGTCTTCTAAGAAGATGCAAAGCAAGAAGATGGATTTCATTGGTATTCTTTATTAATCTCTTATAGCAGAGCTAAGGAATTCTTGGAGTAGTGAAAATGTTGACCTGGCTTATTCATCATGAGTTTCTTCTTAGATGACTGTGGGCCACTTATCCACACTTTGTTGGGGTCCCTGAGTCCTCCTAGCTTCCCCAGTAGTCAGGGAAGTTTGTAGTACCTTCATGTTCTCAACCCTGCCTCAACGTTAGAATCACCTGGAGAACTTTATAAACAGCATGACATCTGGTCCTAGAATTTTCCTCTGCTGTGCATCTACGGCTGACAAACCTGGACTACATGATCATTGAAACCCTCCCTACCTCTGACCTGATGCCAATTGTCAGAGCTTGCCATAGAACTAGAGGTATTGTAAACTTGACCAATTCATCAGAGTTTTCATGTTCATGGTTTTGAGTAGTGTTGTGATATATTTTCTCTTGAGACTTTTCCCTCTATACTTTCAAGTGCTTGGAGTAGACAAGTCAAAGTTTGGGCTTTGAGCCCTTCTTAAGGGAATAACAAGCTGGAACACAACTTTCCCAAGGTGCAAAATTGGGGATCCACACAGCTGAGAAGCCAGGTGGATATATTCCAGCAGTTGGGAGTGGAATAGGGGACCCATGTGCTAAAGCAGCTGCCCAAGGCTGACTTGTCATTCTACCATGTCAATCTTTCAATTTCTTCTCTCCCAGTTTTACCAAATGTCAAAGCAGCACATAATATTGGGCCTTCATTCAAGGCCTTACACTACCATGGATGAACAGAAGAAAAGAAAGAATAGATAGATGGGGAGTGCATGGATGGAAGGAATGGAAGGAGGAGAGAAAGATGGATGGTTGGATGCACTGTTGAGAGTTCTACAGAGGCTGGGGGTTGTGTTTGGCTCCTGACCCTGCCATTTGCTGCCTATGTGAGCTCAGGGGCTTACTTAACCTAACATAACCCTCTCCCCTATCTTGTGAAACATGAATTTAGCGATACCTAGGGTTTAGTGATATCTAGGGTTTTAATGAGGATTAAATAAGATCATGGTGGGTAAAGTATTTAGCCCATTGCCAAACAACGTGTGCCCAATAAACGGCATTTATGCTTTATTTTACTTCATTTTATTCCAAAAGTGTTTTGCGCTGGCTTTGAAAATATACCCGTTATATGCTTTGCACAACTTCTTCCCAAATCTGTGTGTTTCGTTTTCACTCCTTTAATGACATGTTTTGATGAGGCATTCTTATTTTTATGATCACTTATCACTTAATCTTTTGTTTTGAAGTTACTGCTTTTTATGTACTGTTTTTGAAAATTGCTCCTTGGGGTCATGAAAATATTTCCATTTTCTTCTAAAATCTTTATCATTTTACCATTCATATTTCAGTGTATGATCTATCTGATGCTGATTTCTGTGTACAATGTGAAGTAGGGGTCAAGGTTAATTTTTTTTTTCCTACATGGCAGACCAATCGACCCAGCAGCCCTTTCGTGAAAAAACCACCCTTCCCCATTGCCTTTCCATGGTCCCTTTGTCATAAATCAGGTGGGTCTGGTTCTGGGTTCTCTAATCTCTTTCACTGTTCTTGTCTATCTTTGTACCACCTCCTCATTGTTGTAAGGATACATATCCAAAAAATACAAAGAACTCTCACAGAAAAAAACATAGCCAGATAAAAATGTGCTAACGAATTGAATAGGCATTCAGGTCCATTCTAATTCTTTGACTGTCATCACTGATTTAACATGCATTTTTGAGTGCCTTTATTATTCCGAGACAGCAAAACTAATTGCATGTATGTATGTATTTACTTACTTATTGATCTTTACCTATGTTTACATATGTTTTCTCACTTTCTTTGTTAATGGTATGTGACCAGTCAGAGAGGCAAATGTCCAGGGATTGTGGAAGTTCTGGAGCTGAGTGATGACAGAAATGTAAACAGAAGCTGTGGCCAAGGCGACGGGACCAGGCATGGCCTGGAAAGGGAAGGACACCTGGGTGAGCTGGTGCTGCCGAGATAACAGTTCTTATTCCTGTCACAGGTTGGCGCAAGTCCAACTAGGATGCACAATGATCCTTATATATGGGAACCAAATATTAAAGGCATTCCAAAAAGCTGGGGCTGTTCTCTCCTGGAAAGAATCAGAGGTAAGACGTCAAAGAAAACTGGGAAAATGGATGAAGAGTCAAGGGTGCCAATGGCGAACAGTCAGTTCTCAATCTTAATAAAAGTTTTAAGGATTATGAGTCAAGTGTAGCGTTCATTGTAGACCCCCTGCATGTGTATAGGCAGGTATATTTCCCATCTCAGTATTGTCATGATAACCGCTTACTAAAGATACTTGTGATCTTTTATCAAAAGACTTAAATATCAAGGATTCCATGTGATTGCATGTAAGCTTGGGATGGCCATTGCTTGTTTACACATGCAGCATGCAACAGCCAGAAAATGCTCAGAGATAGGGAGTGGAGAGAAAAGACAGAAGTTCAATGCTTGGGTTTATTGCTCAGCTGGGGGGAATCCAGACTTTGAAAATAGCTATTGAAATTCTTCCTCAAAGCATCCCAATTCAGAGCTAAAATGTGCCTTTTATTGTGACATATTTAGCAACTTTAACAGGAAAACTTGACTTTGATCACAAGCCTTCTTGGTTTATATAAACCAAGTTTCTGGCAAGATCTTGAAATAGAATCTTATGACCCTGAGAAATGGTTTCTCTCTCACTGTAAGTGGAGAGAAGCCTTCCTCTTCCTTTTCAGTTTTGAATATGAGTCCCGAAGGGTTGGGCAACACCAAATGTTCCGAGAGGTGGCAAACTGAGCCAACTTCAATACTCAAGTATCTCTTGAGTCACAGTGGATGTGGCGGGTGTGGCTTCTGGGGTTGTTGAATTCTGCCTCATTCCCTTAGTGTGCTCAGCCAAAATAGGGCTGAATTGCAACATGGCACATGCTACTGTACTTGTTCTTTAACAAAGGAGAACATTGCCAAAGGTACAATGGAGGCTGGGTTCGAGTGTTGAATCTGTCCCCACTGGGTGTGTTGGGAAGAATCCCTCCTCACTCAGAGCTTGTCCCCACCAAGAGGTGGGCCAAGGATGTGAAAATGCCTTACAAACAGTAAAATGTAATAGCACATGGAATTTCTATTTTGTGGTGAAAATAGTCGACTTTCAGCAATTAGGAGTGCTTCTATTCAATAAGATGATGTTGTTAGAATATAATAAACCCACTGGCTGTCCTTGTCTATCATTGCTTCATTTGAATATGTCTACTTATTCATTCACCAAAAGCATTTATTAAATGCCAGCTGAGCAGCAAGCACTACATTAAGTACCATGAATAGAAAAGATAAAAGTAAAGATCAAGAGAGAAAGCCATAGTCTGCTGAATAACCAATGAGTGTATAATTTACAAGAGTTTTATTAATAGAAATAGCTCCCCAATATATACTAAAATGCAAATGTGGTTGCATGTCACAGACACAACTTGAGTTGAATTGGGCATCTCCCCACACAGAGAAAGGAACTTATCCCATGGTTTTCGGGGGTACTCAGGGCAGTGACTCTCAAAGTAGGAATATAGCTACACACTGGAATGGGTCAGGAGCTAGATGAAAAGTTGTTGGAGCCCATGTAGCAGTACCTCCCTCTCTTGGGCTTTCCTCTCTCTGTCCTTCCTTCCTTCCTTCCTTCCTCTTTCTTTCTTCTTTCTTTCTTTCTTTCTTTCTTTCTTTCTTTCTTTCTTTCTTTCTTTCTTTCTTTCTTTCTTTCTTTCTTTTCTTTCTTTCTTTCTTTCTTTCTTTCTTTCTTTCTTTCTTCTTTCTTTCTTTCTTTCTTTTCTTCCTTTCTTCTTTCCTTTCTTCTTTTCTTCCTTTCTTCCTTTCTTCTTTCTTTCTTTCTTCCTTCCTTTCTTCCTTCCTTTCTTCCTTTCTTCTTTCTTTCTTTCTTTCTTCTTTCTTCTTTCTTTCTTCTTTCTTTCTTTCTTTCTTCTTTGTTTTTTTCTTTCAACAATTTTATTTATTTATTTGAGAGATAGAGAGAGAGAGAGCAAGGCACAAGCACAGGGGAGAGGCAGAGGGAGAGGGAGAAGCAGACTCCCCACTGAGCAGGGAGCCATATGCCAGACTTGATCCCAGGACCCTGGGATCATGACCTGAGCCGAAGGCAGACATTTAACTGACTGAGCCATCCAGGAGCCCATGTTTCAGTTTCCTTTTTTATACTCCACAGATTCACCTCTCTGCTAATCATATGGCAGGAGGAAGACAGCTCTGCCAACTGCAACCACATTTGCACCTGACCGTGTCCTGCCACCCAAGGACACCCTGTCCCAGAATCCTAGGGAATGACTCTGCTTGGGTCAACTGTCCTCAACACTCCCACAGCTAACTGCTCTCAGCCCTTTGATGGGTTTACCTTCATGCATACACAAACTGCACCCACACACAATGCTCAGTGGTCTGTGTGGGGGTCTAGTGATCAATTGATTTGGCTTGAAGGACCATCAGACGACATGTATCATTGTACACTTAACGTTTTTCACTTAATGAATCTTAGTTCCTTCTGTTGTGGTGTACATGGGATTATGTCATTCTTTTCAATAGCTGCATAGTATTCCATAAAATCTGTTCTTTGGCCTCTTTATTCCTTTGTTGATGGTTATTTCCAAATTTTTATATTATTTGCAAGGTCACATTCACCACCCCTTGTCAATCTTTAGGTTTTTCTAGACTACAATATCTCACAGTGGAGTATCTGAATCAAATGGTATGTGCATTTTAAATTTTTAGATATTACCAAATTGCTACCCAAAATGCATTTAGCAGTGAACATTTCTGCCAATATGGTATGAGAGTAAATACTTTTTATCCCCTTGCTAATGGTGAATATTAGTAATCTTGCCAATAGTCTAGTCAAAAATCCTGTTAGGGCATCACGTCACTGCTTTGGAAGGGCTGGCTCTCAGGTTGCTGGCTGCCCCCCACCCCAGCACCTGGGGCTCACAGCTCAATGCCCTGCCCTGCTCCCCAGAGAAGCAGAGCTTCTGAGCTGCCAGTCCTCATAGGGGTTTTAGCAAGCATGATTCCCTGCAAAGCAATGAAATCTTCTCAGTTATGACTCTACAAAGCAGAACTAGGAAACAGCTGAGTTTAAAAGTTTCCAAATCCTAACCTACAAACAATCCATTCCAGTATACACTTAAATCATTAAAGAGCAAGTTATGAGTAAATTCATTTTCATTTGTACCTAATACAAGGCTCTACTCCACTGCTTATATTCCTTTCACAAGAACCAAACACAGAGCTGTCACCCATCCCCCTGCCTCTTCCTGAAGTGGAAGGAGGACCTTTCCCAACCATGACCACTGTGGACCCTGAAGTAGGGGCTAAGTGTGGGATTCCTTCCTTTTTGTGTTTATATGACACTGGGGAGGAGAGATGTGAGATACAGCTAGGAGGCAAGGAAGGAAAGGGATTTATTATTATTTTTGTTTGTTTCCTATTCTCATTTAGTTCAGCTGTTAAATTCAGGTTTTCAAAGAACCCATGCAGTCATACCTGGAGGCTTAAAGTTCACTGGGCTGCTGTTACCATTACAAACTGGAAATAGTGCATCGTATTTAGTGACTATGATTGACGCTCTGACACCTTTCATAAAAGGGGGCCCATTGAAAGACCTTGTGACTCAAGATAGGGCCCAGTGACTTTGCTCAAGGACATACTGGTTTTCTTTTTTCATAAAATCACAAAAGTAATATTCCTGATCACTCTTAAAAATGATGCATAATGCAAAAGTATTTCGTTGAGCTTTTTTCAAAGTCTAAGTTGGGAAGTGTTGGAATGAACCTGGGAATCGGGTCTTCTGACAATCCCTGGCTTACACACCAGCTGCCCAACCATGGAACCATCCCACAACCACCAGGATCTGTTGCCTTACCTGCAAAAGGTGATAACTCTTATTTCACAGTTTTGGTAAAGATCCAGTTAAATAATACAATGTATCTCCAAGGTGTTTGCTACAACATCTGGCATCCGTAGGTGCTCAAATATCAATGGGGAAGAAAAAGACTCAGGATGTTCTGACTTATGCTCATAAATGATTCATTTATAAGTACTCCAAGGTGTGGGGGACCTTCACCTTCATATTCACAAAGGCAACCTTGCAGGTATCCACAGCTGCCACACAGACAAAGGCATGCATGCAACAGATCTGAGTCTTGGTGGACACCTTGTGGTCCTCTCAGAATATGAGGCCACGCCCACAACCTCCCCAGCTGTCAGGAGACAGTTTCTCATGGCTTCTCAGGTCCTGATGAGACAGACTTCCTGTGTCATCCCTCAGATGCAGTGTGGCATCGGTCCCCCAGTGACGTCCAGTAATACCCCCACCACTTTCACTTTGTGTCATCCTGTTTGGCATGTGGGAGGAGGACCTGGGAGCTGTCACCTCTGGCTGCTCTCTTTTCTCCATCTGTGTGAGTTCCCTAAACTGTCTGAATTTAGAAGTGGCCTCTAGATCTTGGCCAGCCAAATCCATCCAGCTGTGACTATGGTCTTCCCTTTTCTTGGGGGTTGACACAGACATGCGTGGGGCACCTTCTCTGCATGTGGCATCAGGGATCCTGTGATAAACAAGGTGGTCTGATCCCTGTCCTGAAGGGGCTCAGGTGTCTTGTCCTGGCAGTGATGATGGCTTCATGGGGGCAGTCCACAGGGATGTGCCTTCAACAAGGAAGGGGCCACCACTGGCCCTTCTAGTGCCATCAGTGTGACTTTGATTTCTCCTGAATATGGAGATCTTCAGGGCAACCATCCCAGCTGTTACCCTGCCCCCATGTGCCTGGAGGCCATGCACTGGGATTCCAGTGGGCTGGTGGCTGGTGAGTGCTTCTGGGCCAGTGTTCAGATGGAGCTTGAGGTGATCATCACAAGGAATTCCCCACAGCACCACCCCCCGCCCCCCCCCCCAGCCTCTGATCATGTCTCTTCCACCCTAAGCTTGGGGTCAGGGTCACTGACAGTAATTTAAGGGCAGGGCGGCCCTAAATGACTTTGTGTCAGGGTATCCTAGGAGAGAAAGTGGCTCCAGCAGCTTCTTCACTTTTTTCCCCAAAACTTTGTTTCTGTCTCATCAACAGGAACTTCCCAAGAAAGAGCCTGTAGCCTAAGGTTCTATCTTAAACTAGGCTCCTCAGAAGCAGGTCTGGGAGGAATACTTGAGGGAAAGGAGTGTGTTTGTTTGGAAAGTGAACCCGGGCTCATCTTCAGGGCAGCGGGAGAGTAAGCCCGAGAAAGGAAGAGCCAACATAGGGTGTGATGAGCAGGTTTCCATCTTGGGTGCTGTGGCTCAGCCCGGGCCAGCTGTAGGAGGTAACATGGAGCACGCAGCACAGTGGCCTGCTGCCCACTCCCACGCCTGAAGGAGCTGGGACCGGGGTTTCCAGAACTTGGCACTAAGTCCTGTCCTTTGTTGCCCAAGGCAGCTCTTGGGGGCATTGTTCCCCGCACTTCTAGCCTGTCCCGGGGGGCAGAAAGGAGGCACGCAGGTCCTTGCAGAGGGATGCCCCGGGCGCGCACTGGAACAGCGAGGGGGTAGGGGATGTGGGCAGGTAGCCAACGGCACCAGTTTTCAGCTTCTTACTCCTACAAGGCCTTGCCCCTCTTGGAGCCAGCTCAAAGCAAACTCAGGTAAACACAATCAGCCCGGAAAACTCCAAGGGCCCAAATGCCAGTCTGGAGCTGATGCCACATTCAGAAACCCCACACGGCTTCTCAGAATCAGGGCTTGTCAAGAGCAACTCTAAATACAGTGTCTCATTTCAAAGAGGGTCCAGTTTCCTATGAACCGCTTATTGAAAAAACATGTGTGGAGAGACCGTTGGAGAGTGGCACGAGACTTCAGATCTATACCCAGGGAGGCAGGTCTCCGTTTCAGAGCAACCTTTATGGAGTGTCCCGGTTGCCATCTTAAGAGTGTTTGCAAATCTGCCTCTAATTTTTAAGTATCACCAGGCAGCATGAAAAATCAAACTGCCTGGATTTGATTTGTGGAAGGGATGGAGAGAGAGGTTGGCTCAATCGATCACTTAACGGGGGCTGTTACATGCCTCGTTGGAACAGCTCTGTGCAGAGCTTGCATCCGGGGCGGAGAAAGGCAATTCAGAATAGTCAGGACACCCTGTGCAGCTCTGTGGCTCAATTTGCCTTTACAGAAAAGACCAGTAATTCCTTCCATGTGTATGCTATTGTATGGTCTGCTAAGCGCCCAGACACCATTTCCCTGGGTCCTCTCCATAGGCGAGGGATTTGAGTTACTTTATTCCCATCTCGTGGAAAAGGCAAGCAGGTCAGAGCAGGACAGGATCTGCCCACTTGGCCCAGAAGAAGAAACTGGGCCCAAACCGTCTCTTGATTGTCGGCAACCAGACACTGCCTGGCGTGTAATCCGAATGACTGTCAGGCTGGATTGTTGTTCAGTCCGGGTCTTTTTACCATAGGAAGGTCATGGGTTGGCATTGGCAGAGAGAGCCTGACAGGCAGCAGGAGGTTCCCTTTGAAAGCTCATCAGATGCACTTTTAGCATTTGTTTGGGTGTTTTCACACATTAATTTGGTCAGGGGGCCAAGTGGTTCGTGGCAGCTGCTTCCCTATCTGGTGGACTTCTCTCCCCAGGTCGGCTAGCCACATCCCGTTAATGAGTCTGCCACTGCACTCATGCAGCTCGGGGATAGGCTGCCCAAAGGTGGGCACACTGCAGGGAGGCACTAAAGAAAAAACATCTTCAAGAACCAGCTGAGTGAACTTCTAGTCCTGAAATGACTGGCACTGTGGCAGGTGTATGAGGATGACCATGTTCTTTACGGAGAGGGAGACAGGCTTCCTGGCATGATGATCTGCCTATAGACATACACCTGCACTATTCATTCCGTGCCCAGCCCCACTAGACCCAACCACTTCCATAGTAGTAGTGGAATGGAGAAGGGACATAGAAACCCTGTAGAGAGGAATAGTTGCTAGACACTAGCATTGTTGCTACATCAAGAAATTCAAATAAGGCCACAAGACTCCCAAATTGCCCTTGGTGATTGCAATGCTCACAGCAGTTCCTCAGCATGCAGAGACACACCGTTTCAGAGAAGCTGCTTCTGTTTTGGGGTTCTGCTGCTGGATACTTAGGATTTTTTTTTCGTAATTATTAAGGATATCTTAGAAAAAACTTCCAGTGGAAATCAGGCAAAAATAGATCTGATTGTTCTGTGCCTTACTATAAATGCCTACAAGCCCTTTCTTACCCAAGAATCTCACTTGCTTAGTGAGGGTGCTGGGATAGGTTGAAATAACCATTCTTACGTGAACAAATGGGTAACTCACCCCAGGGCTGCACAACAGGTGTGAGCTACCAAGCTAGGGTTTAAGCCCAGTCCTCCGGACTTTAACTCCAGGGCCATTTTGTTGCTCAAAACTTTGCTTAATCCCTCTCTGTCCTGGGTGAGCATTAGGGGCTTTTGATGCAATGAGATTTTGTAAAGGAGAACTTTCGGTGTGTAGTTTTGCATATATTCCCATCAGTTTCCACAGCTACAGAGGTGCCTCTTGGAGACTGGCCTCAAAGTTCTCCATCCCCCTTCCTCCAGGGCAGCCTCCAGGGTAGAGCTCTACTGACCCTCTGCCAAAGACACCAGGGAAGGGAGCAGGGCGCAGGCACTGCCTGTGGTGTGAAAAGCAAGTCAGCTTCTTCTGCACCTCCATCCACACTGGATTCCATTCTCCATACTCTGTGACATTTTTAATGGCAGGATGAGTGTAGGGTCAGGATATCTGGGTCTCATATAAACTCCTGTCCTCAGCTCTGTGATCCTGTGGAAGATCCCTCTGCTTCAGCCGGGCCACAGCACAAGGTCTGGTAGTACCCACACCACCTGACACCTGCCCATGGTCGGGGGTTGTTCCTAATTTCAGTGCCTCACCACCCTAGTGTGGTGTATCTCATAGAACAGACATGCACTGATTACCACTGAAATGAACAGAACTCCTTCATCCCAAACCACAGCGCACATGGTTCACAACTTCCAAGTAGGGGATACTCAGTGATGACCTGGGCTGAGCTCCTGGCCCAGTGGGCTCCCGCAGTGATTTTTTCACGAATGGCAGAATCTATGCCCATCCCATTGTCCAGGCTTCAGCCAAGAAGCTTCGGTACCGGCTTGGCTGCATGCAGGATGTTGTGGTTTTGACAGGGAAATCCATAGTTTTCTCTCCTAACCTTAAATAACACAAACCTGTGCCCATCCTTTATCATTAAAACAAACTCATTTTTTACAGTTAGTGAAGGGTAGATCTTTGAGGGGAGAAAGAATTGAGAATGGCCAACCCAGTGGCTCTCAAACGTGAGTGGGCATCAGAGTCCCCTCAGGCTTATCTGCACACAGGGGGTGGGGCTCTACTGCAGGTAGTTCTGGAGCCACCAAGGACTCGCACTTCTGGCAACTTCTCACATGCTGATGTGGCCGTTCCACACACCACATCTGAGGGCGGCTGGAGCAAACCCATAGCAGCTTGATACCTTCAAAGCTTCAACCGGTCCTTCCCCACAACACCAAAGGACTTGTTGGAGAGGAGCCAGCGACTTAAGTGTATCTTAGATATGAAAACTTTTAATATCAGCATGGGTTAGAGACCGGAATTAATAAACAGTTTTTATGTTTCCACAGGCACAGCAGTGAAGCAGGTACTCGGAACACTGCAGAGTCAGCAACGGAAGTAAGGCACAAGTCTCCTTTTGAAGTCCCATCCCCCAAAAACCAGACAAAAAGAAGAGAGGAAAGCTAGAACACAGGCAGCAATGAAGGTGGGTGTTGGGATTTTTCTTTAATTCTAAGTTTTGTGTTTCTAGAAACATCTGATCAAATAACATCTTTCATAACCAAATGGAATTTTGACTTATCTGCATTATCGTGGTCATCAGGCCAACCCACAGTAAGATGAGTCTTGGCTTTCCCATTTTGGAAACTGCCAGAAATGCTATTTGGATTAATTTCTATTTGGGAGTTGGCTAAAACTGGCCACATTCTCTCATACTTCAGGATAAACATCATAGCATTGTCATATAAATTTATATCCCCCAAATTAAGTTAAAATAGGCCTTTTTGGGGAGGCGGAAGACATTTTTTTTTTTGGCAGATTACTCCTCAAATATGTTCAGACACAAAATTCAACTTTTTTTCTTCCACATTCAATGTCAATCAAACTAAATTTCTACATTTTTGGAATTGTATTAAATTATATTGTATTCTTCAGTTACATATAAAATCCAATTAACATCTCTTTATGGAAATCTCAATACCATATATAGGCTAAAGAAAAGAAGGTTTAAAAGAACATTTTAATACTTTGTAAGAAGTAACAGAAATCAACTTTTCTTTTTTTTTAAGATTTTATTTATTCATTTGAGAGAGAGAGAGAAAGAGCACCAGCAGAGGAGAGAAGCAGAGGAAGAGGGAGAAGCAGACTTCCCACTGAGCAGGGAGCCTGATGCAGGGCTCGATCCCAGAACCTGTAGATCATGACCTAAGTCGAAGGCAGATTACTTTAACCATCTGAGCCACCCAGGTGCCCCAGAAATCAACTTTTCAAAGCACAGGCCAATCATGCCATTGGAGGGCATCTGTAATATTTTCCCCTAACAGAGTATGTTCCAGTGCAAACCTAAGTATACCTCATTCTCTACAATAGATTAACTCTCAAAAACTGTCTATATGTCTATAAATTATCATGCATTTGAAATAGAAGATTAGAATGGAAGCAAAATCTGGAAAAGGAAATCACCTTAATTGCTGACCTTAAAACTATTTTATGAATTAAAAAGTATTTTAAATTCTGGCCCTCTTGATTCAAACCCCTGAACTTTTGTATTTTCAAAAACAACTAAACTAGAATTCTGTAACTAAAATAACTTCCTGATCAGGCTCTTGATTTTGTTCAGGTATCTGCCCTTTCTGTACATGACCCAGAGGTGATGACAACTCTGCCCTCCTCAGAGGGACACATGGATGGTCCAGGCTGTGGATGGCAACAGGCTGGTGCCTTGGCCATGACTGGGTTGGTGGGGGGGACACTGGCACAGTCTGACCAACAAGTCATGGAGGGATGATTTCAGGAGATCCTGGAAAAGTGTTCCTCTTTCTCAAGGAGTCACATGAAAGCATGGTCCTTTTGTGTTTCTAGACACTGGATATTAAAAGTCTGGGTTTAATATCCAGAATTCCTGCAGCCATCTTGCAACCCCCAGGGGAACCAATTGGGGGCAATTCTAGCACACAGAAGATGGCAGAGCAGAGGCAGGAAAGAACGTGGGTCCTTGACGCCATTGCCAGCTGTTGAGTCAACCAGCCTGGAACCCTGCCAGACCCTCAACTCACTCTTATTTGATGTAAGAAATTCTTACATTGTCTGTGCCTAGGAGACAAGTCTTCTTTTGCCTATATCAAAGGCATCCTAGATGATATAAATGAAATTTGAAAAGTAGAGATTTCATGGAAACGTCTGTTCCTGTCCATTTTCATTGCGCACCTTTTAAATACATTCTGTGTTGAATCATTTTTTTAAAGATTTTATTTATTCATTTGATATATATAGAGAGAGATAGTGATAGCATGAGTTGGGGGGGTGGGAAGAGGGAGAAGCAGACTCCCCGCTGAGCAGGGAGCCCGATGTGGGACTCGATCCCAGGACCCTGGGATCATGACCTGAAGGCAGACACTTAACCAACTGAGCCACCCATGTGCTCTTGTGTTGAATCATTTTTAAGAAGGTGTGCTCTATTGTTAAAATTTGCCTCTAAACTATGAGTTTTTCTAGGTTGAAAGATATTTGTGTATCAGATTTTCCAAAAATGGCTCACATTTGTATTTGCTCAATTGGCTAGTCAACATTTCTTTGTAATTTATCTCACTTTTCCCTTAGTGTTCTTTAAAGTGTGAAGTGAAAGGGGTAGTAAAAAATGTAAGAAAATTTATTATTTACTCTTATATATGACTGGATTATTTGTGGTAATTGAGGTCTAGTCTGCTACAAGCTTTGTTAAAATTTGTGAGGTAATCATCTTATCACCCTGCCAGAAAAATTCCCTGGATTTGAACCCAGGGACCCGATTTTTCTTAAACCAGAAATATGTCTCATTTTCTTCCTCTTGCTCATTATGTCTACTTTCTCCCTGTTCACACAGTGCATGAGGTATGGATTTCCTTTTTCTCAGATGTTTTCTCCGATTGCTCACATCTTATCAACCCTATTGAAAGTCTGCTCAGGGTAAGCAACCCTCTGGGGATGTGAAAAAGGCAATCCTAGGGTCTGAATTTTTTGTGACTGTCAGTTTTCAAGTCTTTTGTCTCATATTTAAACCACATGATCCAGAGTTTGTTTAGCTTGGTTTTTGTTTAGTAACTGTGATCATGGCAGCATTGGCAAAGGGCATCCACTCTGTCTCATATTTACACTTGATGATGTTCATAATGTGTAATATAATATGGCAGTGTTGGCAACTTCCTGGAATAGGGATGGGGTGGGGAGGTTCTGATCACTCTTTGTCTTTACTTACGTTCCCTCCTTTCAAAGAGTAAGGCAAGAGCCCTCCTCCCACTCCCCTTGAGCAAGATTCCAGTCCTGACTACCAAAGAAATCATCAGTTAGGGAGGCCACAGCCTTAATATCAATACCTGAATATTGCGCAATGGTGTTTAATGGAAATATCAGGTAGGACTAGAATGAACCAGGCTACCTGGGAGAGTACGCAACACAGATAACAATGGCTAACTCTAAAGTGCTTAGTGCGTGCCTGGCTGGTCTGAGCCAACTGGGCTAACAGACCCACCCTCTTTGCCCCCTTTGCCCCAGTGATTGGGTCAGTGTGCACCTGTCAATTGCTTTCCCCTCCCATAAAGATGGTCCATGGATGGGCATCAGCTCCATTTGGAGCCAGTGGGACCCAGATGGAAATTTGCAGGGGCTGCCTCTGAAAACTGTCCCCAGTCATTCAGCTAGTAAGTGGAGAAGCCAAGATCTGTCCCAGGCAATCTGAGTGTAAAACCCACATTATTGGTCGTTGAGGTGGAAATACAGGAAGGGAGAAAAATGGGGGACAGGCAGGGGGATGGGCTGGATTGGTGGGAGTGTTCAAATATATCATCTTTTCTAGGCCTTTGGCCTTACCCCCAAATCATTTCATATCACACCTTTTTGAAAGTTGTGATTTCAATCGAGCCATTAAGTTATGCTGTGTGGAGAAAATAACTGTATTTGCGGTTTATCTATGAAAACTATAGATTCTGAATTTTCCAGAAAGTTTCTCATTATTTCTTTCTTATTTCTCCAACACATTCATTATCCACATTGGAACCTATAAAAATAACCTCTAAAGGAACCAGTTTAGAGGTTTTCTGTGGAAATGACAGAAAATTCAATGCAAACAGGCTTGAACAATAAAAGACACTTATTCGCCCCCACACCTAGAAAGCCCAGGAACTAGAGGCCCTTCCATGATGGTTAGGTTTAATAGCTGACTCAATGACCCACCTCTCCCGCATTCTCCCTACCTTCTGCACTGCTAGCTTCAGCCCAGGGGCCTCAGGTTCCTTTATGGTGTGGTCGCAACAGCTCTGAGCCTCACACTCTGAGCCTACCACCCTCTAAAGGGACTCTGCCAGGGACCTACCCTCATGTTAATTGGCCCAGAGTAGGTTATAGGTCTTGAACCAGAACTTAAAGGGGGTCACCAAAGCAAATGAGGGTAGATGGCTGTCCCCATTGACTGAGACCAGTCAGGCGCCACCCCACAGCTGCTCCTTAACAGAGAGTGTGGAATGGATGCTTAGGGCAAGAGCAAAAGTGACTTTTGTTGTATCCAGATCGGTGTCATGTGGTGCCATGCTCTGTAACAGAGTTTAATACAATGCAATAGTCTCTTTTTGATTTTTAAGAGAGGTCACTTTTGAACTCCCCCAGGCAGAAGCATTAGCCACGAATGGGCTTTGCATCAACCTTCCCTTGGGCCCCCACACTCATGAGCCGAGGCCTCTGCTCCATGTTTTGACCATTCCTGGGCTCCGAGATGTCGTGGGACACCTCAGAGCAAACACACAAGTCTACAAGTGCACTTTTCGTGCATCAAGCTGTGAGAACAATAAAGAAATGTGAGCCACAGCAGGCAACAGCTAGAATCACATTAAAGCATGAAGGACAGACGGGGACCTTCACACAAGAAGATGAAGCCAACAGGTGGTAGAGAAACACTCTTCCTAAATAATTCTGGGGTTCTGGCCTGGCATCTAGGTCCTTCTCCCAAGCATATGTTTCTACTGCAGCTCCATAGCTCAATGCCAGCCTACATGCCAGGGCACCAGGCACCATAGAGCTGTCCTTGCACAAAGGCATGACATTTTCCCCTCACTGAAACCTTTCTACCTAAACACGACGACACCAAATTGCTAGGCAGTGCCCCAGCTGGCTGGTAGACCCAGGGCACCTGACTGATAGCAGCTGGGGTCTGCTCAACATCCTCCACAGGGTCAGCTGTGCAGCCGGTACTGACAAGGTCCCTGCTAGAGAACTCCCAGGGCTGCCCACATGGCTCACACGTGCCCGTGGTCACGGGGAGGCAGCATGCCCCATCGGCAGTGCAACCATCAACAGCACTCTTCTGTGTGTGCTTATTTTGCTTCCAAAATAAATTTTATTTCCAATTTTTGAAGTAATGCACATTCTTTGTGCGTTAAAAAGCATAAAAAATACAAAAAAGAAAATTAATCCAGCACAAAAAGAAAAGCTCTATCAACATTTTGTTCCATTTCCTTCTGTTTATATCTTTCTAATTTGATAACAATGCATGCATATTTTTTCTTTTCCTACCAGATTTTTCATGCACTATATATTTTATACATTTTATGCATAGAGAAATCATTTTATAACTGTGCTTGTGTCTCCTGTTTGTCAGTTTTAGTCTGAATGATAGAAAACTTTCATAAGCATTGCATTACTGATTGCATATTATTTTATTGTGCAAATGGAACCATAACCGATTCAGGTGTCCTGTATTATGATTTAGGTATTTACAGTTGTTTTTATTTTGTGAACATTGCAGTCCATTTTATAAACCATGCATTTACATAATGCAGTTAATGCACTTTGGATTTTTTTTTTTTTTAAGATTTTTTTTATTTAACAGAGAGATCACAAACAGGGGGAGCGGCAGGCAGAAGGAGGGGGAGAAGCAGGCTCCCTGCTGAGCAGAGAGCCTGAAGTGGGACTCGATCCCAGGACCCTGGAATCATGAACTGAGCCGAACATTCCCAGATGTGGAATTAATGAAGTGAAGGTATAATTTAAAACCATTCATCATATATGCAGGAAAAGAGGAAGTGATGTGTCAGGGATCCTGGGTCTCAGGGAAAAGTCCTTTAGAGTCAGGTCCTAAGTCAGAAGTTCACTGGACCAGATGTTTTCCGATGTGGATGTTTTTTGATCAAAGTCACAAAAAGTCTCAAAATGTATATTTTCAATTTGTATGAAGACTTTTGGAAATTAGTACGATTTGGAATTTATGATTTATGGTAGGTACTGTTTCCTTTTGGAGGGTGGGAGGAAATGAAGATTGGCAGTTGGTGACTTCTTTCAGATTGGTGGTGGCACTGTCACCCATGTTCCTCACGTCTACTTTCCTCCCTGACCCGGCCCTAGCATGCTCACGTGCATGTGCACACACACACAACACACGTGCTGACATAACGCTGGACACTCATATTTACTAGGACTGCAAGATAAATACAGGAAAGCACAGGGTGTTCAGTTTAAAAAGAATGTCAGGTAAACAATGATTAAATTTTTAGTATAGGTATGTTCCATGCAATATTTGCCTATGCAGTATTTACAATATTGCCATATACAATATTTGGGACATACTTAGACTAAAAAATTACTGGTTGTTTATGAGAAATTCAGATTTAACTGGGGTGCCTGGGTGGCTCAGTTGGTTAAGTGTTGGACTCTTGGTTTCAGCTCAGGTCATGATCTCAGGGTCATGAGATCCAGCCCTGGTAGGCTCCATGCTCAGCGTGGAGTCTGCTTGAGATTTTTCTCCCTCTCCCTCTACCCCTCCCTCCACTCATACACAAACACACACTCTCTCTCTCTCTAAAATAAATAAAAATAAACCTTAAAAAAAAAGGAAATTCAAATTTAACCAATGTCCAGTATTTTTATTTGCTAAACTTGGGAAGTCTACCCTTTGTAAGCCATACATGCCCACCCACGTATGCGCACGTGCATTCACACACACTGTACATGCTTATACACACATGCACCTCTTCTTTTCCTTTGCATTGCACATTCAATTTAATTGCTTATTATAATATAAATGGGTACTGGCAATGCTCAAATAAAAAGAAAATCATGTGGCAGTAGCTCAATAGATACCTTTAAAATAAATAATTTAATGAAATTACAAAGGAATTCCATCGTGTACAGGAGACCATCTTAGGGTGTTTGAAACCAATTCCATGGTGGGTAGGATTCTGGCGTCCACGCAGAGTTCCCCATTCTGGCCGCGACGCAGTTTTCACAAAGGACAGACTTCAGATAGCCCAGGTCTCCAGGCCCCTGCCAGGCAGCTCTCAGATCTCCTGTAAACATTTCCCCTCGAACTTCCTAAGTTCTGGGCGTGTTTATTTTACAGAAAGGGGTCTCGGCCCATCTGGGATTTGTTTGGAAGGGATTGCCTCTTTGCTTTCTTTATAAAAATAACCCAGTGTCTTTATGTAACTGGGCCGGATCGTCAATTTAACGAGTGGGCCTCACCTTTTCCTGGGTGTGTTCCTGGAAACAGTGTGCAAAGCCAGTCAGTTTAACCATTCCTGTGCACTGCCTCCAGCTTGTCCTCCTAAAGTATGGCTCACGGCTCCATGGTGCTGGACAGCCCCTCTGTTTCTGCAGTCCCGGGCTGCGGAGGGAGTGCCACTGAGCGTGCACACCTGGCTCATCTTTACGAGTGATCGAATGAACAGGAGACTGGATTCCAGTTTCTTCTGATCTATTTGTAGCTTGTAGTTCTCACCCTGGAGCAGCAGGCTCCCGTAGTCAGGATCATTTAATTACGAATACAGGCCTACCTTGGAGATACTGCAGGTTTGGTTTCAGACCACTGCAAAAAAAGGAACAGAGCAGTTAAGTGAGCCAAATGAAATTTTTGCATTCCCGGTGCATCTAAAAGTTAGGTTTACACTATACTGTTAAGTATGTAATAGCATGATGTCTAAGACAACAATAGTTAAAAAATATTTGTTAGTTAAAAAATATGTTACTGCTAAAAAATGCTAACCATCATCTGAGCTTTCAGTGAGTCGTCACTGGTCACAGATCATCAGAACAAATATAATAATAGAAGACTGGTTTGAACTATTGGGAGAAATACCAAAACGTGACACGGACACATGAAGGGAGCAAATGCTGTGGGGAAAATGGTACCAACGGACTTGTCCCACACAGGATTGCCAAGGACCTTTAGTCTGTAAAGAAGGCAGTAACTGTGAGGCACAATGAACTGAGGTGCACCTGTAATGGGGTCCACCACGTCCAGGACATTTAAAAAATCTTAATTTTGTCTATAATTCTGAGACTAAGTTGAGAAAGATCCCAGTTGCCCTTCCTTGGTAAAAACTAAAGTTGTATGCTATACACTGGGTGTTGTATGCAACTGATGAATCACTGAACTCTACCACTGAAACTAATAATACAGCCTATGTTAATTAAATTGAATTTAAATAAATAAAAAAATTAAGTTGTGTGCTATAGAAGTAAACCAGGCCAAAAAGCCACAGGACCCCAACCCCAGATATTTGAATACAACCAGTCGCTTCACCGATGCTCAGGAAGTGAACATAAAGGAGCCACAGCCCGTGGGAGCCACGCGTGGTTAGAGAACAGGGGCTCTAGGAGACACCAGCGAGGGGTGAAGGCACTTTTGCGCATTTCAGTGGGTAAAACACAGTGTTAGGTTTTGTTTTGTTTTGTTTTGTTTTTTAGGACTTTTTACACTCAGGCTGGTTTGTGCTACAGGGAAATTAACTCCTTCCTTAGGTCTTACCATCTCCCATCAATCTGGAGAAACTGAAGATCTGTGCAGGGCTCACAGCACAATAGCTGGTATCACACAGACAGTATTCATTCAGTGCAGGGCTTTTCCTTTCCTTCAGGGAGCACAGAGAACTTTCTAAATGCTTATTTCTTAAGCCCGCAGAAGAGCCTGGTGAGATGGAGAAGTGCCAAGACTCGCATCCGCGTCCCGCACAGTGAAAGACAGAGATCTGTCCCAGGGATGAAGGAAACTGTGGAGTGAGAGAAGAGCTGGGCATCTTTGTCCCCAGGCACATAGCTTCAGATTTCCAATTGCTCTTCTTAAGCTCTTTGTTGCCAGAATACACGGCTTTGTTCTAACAAACACACCCAAGAACCTAATAACTTTCTGAAATCCACATCTAAGTATAAAGTTGGCCCTTTGGACCCCCAGGAGACCTCTTGACATGTGGCTGCTTGTTTGTAGAAAAACTAATTGCCGTGATGTCATGGGCTTTGTTTCTGAGAAAAGACAATTGTCTTATCTCAGGAGGAAGGATATTGGGGGCAGTGGAGGACAATTTGTCTTTTATCTTTAACTGGTGACATTTAGAACAACTTCTACTCATCCGTGGAGAGCTACTGGCAAACTCAAGCCATCTAAATCATGTATGGTTTTATAACATCAAAAAAGGTGGGGGAGGATCTCAAGAAGGTGTCACCTAACTAGCTGCCCTGAGTGCCGACTGCACTTTGTAACTTCCCTCTAAAATGTAGAACATGGAAAAGAGAGAGTAGCTTTAGAGTGGCAGCCGATAAAGCTTAACACCATCAGACATGTTGACAGTACGTTCCCTTGATATGACATGTTTGAGAAGGGCACTTTGCCTCTGTACTCTTCCTGCCCAGATGCCCATAACCCCCATCTAACCATGAGAAAAACACTGGGCAAACCCAACTGAGGAACCTTCTACAAAATGCTTGACCAGTGCTCTTCAAGATCATCAAAAACAAAAAAAAGTCTGAGAAACAGTCACCAACAAAAGAAGGCTTCAGGATACATGATAGCTAAATGTAATTTGGTCTCCTGGATGAGATTCTGGAACAGAAAAAGGACATTAAAAAAAAAAAAAAAAAACTAGTGTTGAATGAAGAGTGAATCCAAATGAAGAGTGAATTTCATTAATAGTAAAGTACTGATGTCGATTCCTTAGTTGTGACCAACCGACCTGCTATATAAGCTGATAATCAGAGAAACTGGATGAGGAGCACACAGGGGCTTTCTGTGCTGTCTTTACAAATTTTCTAGACATCTAAACTATTCTAAAATAAAAAAGATTATTTAAATAAAACTAATAATAAAAAATGGCCTGGTCCTAGCATGGGAGGTACCTAAGTCTGGTGCTTCCAAAGTGTTTTTTAGAATTTGGTATAAAATTAAAGCTCTTGAGTTTTTTCTTGGTTATAGTAGACAAGAGCGTTTTTGAGGAAAGCTGGTAATAAAATGGTGAAATTCTTCAAGGAAAAAACCCAGTCATATTATGCTAAAGAATACAAATAGAAATACCTAATACTGAAAAAATCTGAAATCCAACCCCTTGGTTTTACTTTACTACATAGGCTTGGATACTAATGGTCAAGGATGCTCCTAATAGCTGGCAGGAGCAACTGCAGGACTGTCAGGGCTAACTCCAAAGGATCAGCATGAACCCCTCGTTAAATGTGGTAGATTGACCACAGTCTTTGTCTTTACTCCCTCCCCAAAATTACCACAATGATAAAAGAAAGTGGGGGGAAAAGGCATAATAAACCTATAAGGACAAAGAAAATGAAGGAGGCATCCCTGGAATGGTTTAGACAAGAAAACAGCTAACACTGACTGAACATGCACCTTTAAATTCTTTCTATAGGACGAATCACAGATGAACTTGTGGTCACATACTCAGAAAAGCAGAAAAAACATATAAACTAAGTGCCTGTTGAAAGGAAGCACAGCAAGGAGTCCATAGATTCTTCAGGAACCCAGAACTGCCAATGCATCAGAGGTGCCCAATACCCCAAAGGGCAGGGCTGAAGAACAGGGTTGAGAGGGAAAGGTGGTGTGGCCTCCCTGGATCCGGGTTGCTGAGAGATGCCTTCCCCGGTCCCAAGGCAGGTGATGAGTTCATACTCTGGACACATCAGATGGGGCTAGGTCAGGATTCTGGACACACACCAAGGAGGTTCAGTCCCAAGCCTGACTCCTGGGAAAGTCATTGAAAACTACCCCTGTGAACAGTTGGGCCATTTTTTAGGACCTGTTTCCAAAGGTGCATAGCCTTGTGGGAGCTCCCCAAATCTCAGATGATTCTTCTGAGGAAACAGATCCCAATGTACTTAACTGATCAGAGAGACACCTACAGATATAGATTTTTATGGGCTGAATTGTGTCCTCCCAAAATTCCCATGTTGAATCCCCCCCCCCCCAGAATGTGGCGATATTTTGAAGCTGGTCATTCAAAGAGGTGATTAAGTTAAAACGAGGCCATCAGGGTTTTGACAAGGCCCTAATCCAATCTGACTGGTGTTCTTATAAGAAGAGGAAATTTGGTTGCACAAAGAGACACCAGGGATTTGCATACACAGAGCAAAGGTCATGTGAGGATACAGCAAGAAATTGGCCATCTGAAAGTCAAGGAGAGAAGCCTATGGGAGAAACCAATCCTGCTGGCACCTTGACCTTGGAATTCTGACCTCCAGAACTCTGAGGAAATAAATTTCTGTTGTTTAAACCACCCAGTGTGTGGTAATTTTTATGGCAGCCTGAGCACACAAATGCATGGAGACTTGATGTCCTCCAGTGAAAAGGCCAATGATGGTACCATGAACTCTACCAGTTCACAGGCCTTGCCCAAGTGCACAGAACTTCTGTATGGATCAGGGCCTTGGCAAGAAATCCTGATGGCACTCTCAAAAGGGGAGGTAGAACAGGGTTTAATAAAGGGGCTACTTAGGGAGCTGAGGGTGTGGTTAAGAGAAACTGAGGAGGGGTGGAGCAAGCCCTGGGAGGAGCTGCAGCTCTTATCACCTCTGTGTCCCCAAGTCAGGATGGGAGTGTTTACTAGAACTCAGAGAGGGCTGAGGCTGTCCGAGAAGGTCAACCAACAGGAAATGTCTGTCACCTTCAGCAGAGGAATGCAATCGCTGCCAAGACACAGATCAGCTGGAGAAGACTGGGGACATCAGTTTCCCACACAGTCTCCCATCCTGATGTCTGACCCCCTGCCAGTGCTGTGGTGGCCAAATCCCATCAGAATCCAGAGTAAAGGAAGCCAGGTGATACAGCCCACATAGGTCAACCTCAGGGGCATGGAGTGGAATAGAAGGGGATTCCATCTGGAGGAGCCAGTAAAAAATATACAGCTCACTTTCCAATCAGCTTTTCAGTTCCTCTTCATTAAATCGGAACAGACTTCCAGGAGCACCAGATAGGTGAACTCCTTCAATGGGGAAAGAGACCCCGAAAACAAGCACACAAACCTACAAATAAGTAAACAAAGGGAAACTAGGAGAAATGGACAATGCAGTGAACAGAATATTTTTTTTAAAAAAAAGAAACCCATAATGTAGCAAGCATTGGAACATATATATTCCAAGAATCCAAAGTCAAGTCATTCCATTCTCAGAAATGCCATGTTATGACAACCAGAAAAAATCAGATAATGTGAAGGAAGTCTTATAAATTAAAAATATGATCACTAAAATAGTAAATAGGAAGATTAGAAGTATCTGCTCAGAAAGTAAAACAAACCAGAAGAAGATACAAGATGGGTGAGAAAAGATAAGAAATTTAGACAAACAATCCAGCCGACACGTCTGACTCTTTAGAAACTCAGAAACAGTGAGAAGAAAGGGTAGAGAAGCCACCCCCATCAAGTACGTGGTGGGGGCACTTCTCCATCCCTAAGGTTGTGAATCTCCAGACTGAATGAGCCCTAGGAGTACCTAACCAAAGAGTTGAAAACATATACACCAAAGCACAGGCTTCTGAGGTTTTAGAATTCTAGAGAGAAAACAGTATCGAGAGAGAGAGAGGAGAAGAGAGAGGGAGAGAGGATGGGATAGAGGGAGAGAGGGAGAGAAGGAGAGGAAGAGAGGGAGGGAGAGAGGAACCCATTCAAAGGGAATGAAATCAGAAGGCAACACTGGAAGAGTAAAAGTTCATGCCCCTAAACTGTTAAATTCTGAGCGCAGCCTAGAATTCTATACTCAGACAAATAACATGTAAGGGAGAATAAAAATATTTCCAAAATATCAGGACTTCTGCCTGATGCCTGATAAGATGGATTAGATGTACTTTCCCTCTTCTTCCCGCTAAGAACAACTAAAATACAGGACATTATATGTAAAGCAAACCTAAGAAGACTCTAGAAGGTGGAGAGAAGGCTGATTGGCTAGGAACCTCAGAACTCAAGGCAAACTGCAGTGGGTGAGTTCCAGGGTTTTCTTCTCACCTCATAGATCCCAGAACTGGAACTGAAGAAGCCAGCAGCCCAGAAATGCCAACAGGGGCAGATCAGAAAGGCCCTAACAGAAACCTGCTCTGTCTAGCCAGAACACTAGGCAAGTGGCTACCTGGAAAGACAGAACATTTTTTGACAAGAACCATTAGACTCCAGTCAAAGTCCACGGAGGAGGGGGGGATGTGGCCCTATCCTTCCTCACCCCAGGCAAAGCTGCATGGGGAACCTGTACTCTCACCCTCATTGGGCTGTAGCAGGGAGCCCCAACCCCCACAATGGGGTGATATCAGAGAAGCCTGCCAGGGAGCCAAGACTTCATCCCTGTCCGCCAGTAAAAACTCCCACTCTCATTGTGTCAAGAGAGACCATGTAAGGAATTGGACTGTTTATAGATGCTCTTCACCAAGTTGAGAAGTTCTAATCTGTTTCTATTTTTTTGAGAGTTTTTTTTTTTTTTATCAAGAATAGGTGTTGAATTTTGTCAAATGCTTTTCTCTTTCATCAACTGATATGATCGTGTGATTTTTTTTTCTTAGCCTGTTGATATGGTGGATTACAGTTTCAAATATTGAACCAGCCTTGCACTCCTGGAGAAATAGCCACTTGGTCGTGACATATAATTATCTTTGTTAAAAACCAATGCATGTATATTTAGGAAGGATACGGGTCTCTTTTTTTGGTACTGTCTTTGTCCAGTTTTGGTGCTGGGATAATACCATCTTCATAAAATAAAAATGACACAGCATCCTTTCTGCCATATTCTTCTGGTCAAGTAATCACAAAGTCCAGATTCCAGGGGAGGGGACATAGATTCACCTCAATGGGAAAAATACAAAGAATTTTGAGACCACACTTTAAAATCACTATGGCTTCCTAGGAAGATACTAAGTATCTAAGTTTCAACTCAGTATGCATTATTTTGGGAACAATTTACTGGTGAGATACTTGATCGGCAGGGAGCCTGCTTCTTCTCCCTCTGCCTTCTCCTACCCCTGCTTGTGTGCTCGCTCACTCTCTCTCTGACAAATAAATACTGGTGAGATAATAGCGTGCTTTCACAAAACATCATAGGCTAAATCCTTTTTTTGCAGAGTGGAAGGGGAGAGCCAGCCCATGTTGGTGCCTTATAGCCTTTATTTCTAGGGGAATGTGTTCTGAGTTATGGAAGCAAAGTGCAAGCCAACTTGTACCCCAACTCTTTGTTTGTTGTGTTGTATTTCTTAATTCTGCAATTTAAAGTGTGCAGACAGGCTATAAAAGGTGACTGGCAGGATCCACTGGAACCTGACAAGGAGCTGGATAAGAAAATAGTGGTGATCATGAACACAGGATATTAACAGTGCCTGAAATGTGCT
This sequence comes from Halichoerus grypus, assembly GCF_964656455.1. Classification (NCBI taxonomy): domain Eukaryota; kingdom Metazoa; phylum Chordata; class Mammalia; order Carnivora; family Phocidae; genus Halichoerus; species Halichoerus grypus. Next base: position 91,815,525 of record NC_135721.1, read on the forward strand.
GTTTTGAAAGCCAATGGTGAGCTATGCCTCCTCTGTGTCATTCCTGGATAAGGGACAATCAGCAAAGCGTGTTTGCCTCCTCCTAGGTCTAGGGGCCAGTGCCTTGCGAGCAGAATGTGGTTTTCTGGTGAACTTTGTTTTTTTTATTATTTTTTTTAAATTCACGTATAATTAACACACAATGTTATATTAGTTTCTGTTATACAATATGATTCAAGGTTGCTATGCATTTCTCAGTGCTCACTCAGATACATGTACTCTTAACTCTTAATCCCCTTTATCTGTTTCACCCATCCCCCTACCCACCTTCCCTCTGGCAACCGTCTGTTTGCTCTCTGTATTTAAGTGTCTGGTTTTCTGTTTGTCTCTTTTTTTCTTTGTTTGTTTTGTTTTTAAAATTCCACATATGAGTGAAATCATATGGTATTTGCCTTTCTCTGACTGACTTATTTCACTTAGCCTCGTACCTTCTAGGTCTATCCATGTTGTTACAAATGACAAGATTTCATCCATTTTATGGCTGAGTAATATTCCAGTAAGTGTATACACCACATCTTCTTTATCCATTCTTCTATGGATGGACACTTGGGCTGCTTCTATAATTTGGCTCTTGTAAATAATGCTGCTATAAACATAGGGGTGCATTTATCCTTTTGAATTAGTATTTTTGTATTCTTTGGACAAATACCCAGTAGTGTGATTATTGGCTCATAGACTTCTTTAGTTTGGGTATTGTAAATAATGCTGCAATAAACATAGGGGTGCATGTATCTTTTCCAATTAGTGTTTTCATATTCTTTGGGTAAATACCCAGTAGTGGAATTACTGGATCATATGGTAGTTCTATTTTTATGTTTTGAGAAAACTCCATACTGTTTTTTGCAGTGGCTGCACCAGTTTGCATTCCCACCAGCAGTTTACGAGGGTTCCTTTTTCTCCACAGCTTCGCTTTGGTTCTTTACATAGCTTTGGTCAACAGAACATTCTTTCCTACAAGTTAGGTGAGTGTTGGAGAACTCCATTCCTGTAGGTATACAACATTTTTTGTGGTGCCTCTCATTTAGAATTGCCAATTTTCAGTTACAAAGTAATAGAAATAAAAATGTAATTTCTTTCCACCCAGAGTCCTGTCCTGAATCTATCCAGGGACCCCAAGGTAAACACCTCTGCTTTAAACAGTAGGATGATTCTTCCCAGGGCGAGAACTGCATTTTGATTTGGCAAATGGATCTTTGGTTTGCAAAGGAGGCCCCTGGGCTATGCAGGAGAGCAGAGGAGCATGGCTGATCAGCATAATAAACAGAGACTATTTCTCCTTGCCCCAGGAAGCCCGGATTCCAACATTTCTGGTGACTTAGGATGGAGAAAGAGTGGCAACAGAGAGCCTAGTGAGAGTGATTTAGACCAGGGCAGGGCCTTGGACTTCTCCAGAGCTTGCAGAGGGGTGACCAGGGCCAAGGAAATGAGGTGTCTGCTCAGTTAATGCTCTCTCCATTTTTACCTGAAGTCCTCCTGTCTGCTATGCTCTGTACGCAGGTCCCTCGTTGGGTGTCCAGGGATGATGGAGAGGGGCTGTGCCATGCAAACAGGAAATGAGAACAGGAGGAGCTTTTATTAAGGAAAATAAAGACACCTACCTTACCACTCACGTTTCTCTTTTAAAAACTCATGTGGGGGGCGGAGCAAGATGGCGGAGGAGTAGGAGACCTGGATTTCGTCTCCTCTCAGGAATCCAGCTGGATAGGGATCAAACCATTCTGAACACCTACAAACTCAACAGGAGATCAAAGAAAAGAAGAGCAACAACTCTCTGAACAGAAAAGCGACCACTTTCTGGAAGGTAGGACGTGCAGAAAAGTGAATCCGAGGCGATATTCGGGAGGATAGACGGCGGGGGAGGGGCCTCCGTCGGCCGCTTCTGGCAAGTGATAGAGCCACGGAGCACAGTCGGAACTTTTAGAAGTCTGCTCCGCTGAGGGACGTCACTCTGGTGGCGAAGTAGGGGGTGGAACCCTCGCGGGACAGTGTGCTCTCAGGACCCTCGGGGTCACAGAAAGACCGGGGGTGCCTGAGTGCGGCAGAGCTCCCAGGTATCGGAGCAGGGAAGCCGGCTGCAGAGACGGAGCCCAGGCGCGGGCTCTCAGCTCGGGGTTGCTATAAACCGTGATCCGCGGCACAGTCGGGCCACTGCTCCTCCAGCAGGGACCCAACAAGCGGCAGATCCGGGGAGACTCACCTTCTTCCCCGGGAGGAGAGGTGCGGGAGTGCACCGCGGGGATCTGCTGGGTTTGGAGACTCCACCTGGGGTCGGGCGCCAGATAGAAAGGCGCGGTCACAGGCCAGGTGAGCGCGGAGTGCGGCCGGAGACCGGGGAGACGGGAGTGACTGACGGCTTTTCTCTGGGGGCTCGCTGAGGAGCGGGACCCCGAGTTCTCGGCTCCGCCGGGGCGGAGACTGGGAGGCCACCATTTTCACTCTCCGCCTCCAAAGCTGTACGGAGAGCTTGCAGGGAACAAAAGCTCCGGAGAGCAAACCCGAGCAGATTACTTAGCCCGGACCGGCAAGGGCGGGGCAATTTTGCCTCCGGCAAAGACATTTGGGAACCATGGCAACAGGCCCCTCCCCCAGAAGATCAGCAAGAACAGCCAGCCAAGACCAAGTTTACCGATCAATGAGAATGGCAGAACTCCAGCGCTAGGGGAACACTGCACATAGAATTCATGGCTTTTTTACCATGATTCTTTAGTCTTTCAAAGTTAATTATTTTTTTTAACTGTCTTTTTTTCTTTTTTCCTTTTTTCTTTTTTTTTGAATTTTTCTTTTTCCCTTTTTCAACCAACATCTTATCAATCCCTTTTTTAAAAAAAAAAATTTTATTTTTCATTTTTAAAGTCATATTCTATCCCTTCATAGTAGTTACCCGTATTTTTGGCATATATATATAAGTTGTTCTCTCTTTAAAATCTTGAGATAGTTTCTTCTAACAGATCAAAATATACTCTAAATCTCTAGTGTATGGTTTTTTTCTACTCCCCTGCCTGATCACATTCTCTCCCTTTTTTCTTTCTTTTTTTTTTTTAATCCTCTTCTTTCTTTTTTCAAACAACTTATCAAATCCTTTTTTAAAATTTTTTATAATTTCCATCTTTACAGTCATATTCCATCCCTTCATCATATCAACCCTTATTTTTGTACATATATAAGTTTTTCTTTCTTTAAAATTTTGGGAGGGACTTTCTTTTAACAGACCAAAATACACCCAAAATCTAGTGTGTGGCACTGATCTATAATCCAGCCTGATCATATTTGATCACATTCTGTTTTTGTTTTGTTTTGTTTTGTTCTGCTTTTGTTTGTTTTTATCTTTATCTTTTTCTTTTTTCTTTTTTTCTTTCCTTTTCTTTTTTCTCTTTCCCTTTCTTTTCCCACTGCTTCAGGTCTTTTCTGATTTGTTTAGAGTATATTTTCTGGGGACGTTGTTACCCTGCTAGCATTTTGTTCTCTCATTAATCTATTCTCCTCTGCACAAAATGACAAGACGGAAAAAATCACCTCAACAAAAAGAACAAGAGGTAGTACCGACTGCCAGGGACCTACTCAATACGGACATTAGTACGATGTCGGATCTAGAGTTCAGAATCATCACTTTAAAGATACTAGCTGGGCTTGAAAAAAACATGGAAGTTATTAGAGAAACCCTTTCTGGAGAAGTAAAAGAACTAAAATCGAACCAAGTAGAAATCAAAAAGGCTATCAATGAGGTGCAATCAAATATGGGGGCGCTAACTGCTAGGATAAATGAGGCAGAAGAAAGAATCAGTGAGATAGAAGACCAAATGATGGAAAATAAAGAAGCTGAGAAAAAGAGAGATCAACAACTACTGGATCACGAGGGCAGAATTCGAGAGATAAACGATACCATAAGTCGAAACAACATTAGAATAATTGGGATCCCAGAAGAAGAAGAAAGAGAGAGAGGTGCAGAAGGTATAATGGAGCAAATTATAGCAGAGAACTTCCCTAATTTGGGGAAGGAAACAGGCATCAAAATCCAGGAAGCACAGAGAACCCCTCTCAAAATCAATAAAAATAGGTCAACACCCCGACATCTAATAGTAAAACTTACGAGTCTCAGAGACAAAGAGAAAATCCTGAAAGCAGCTCGGGAGAAGAGATATGTAACCTACAATGGTAGAAACATTAGATTGGCAACAGACTTATCCACAGAGACCTGGCAGGCCAGAAAGGACTGGCAGGACATATTCAGAGCACTAAATGAGAAAAATATGCAGCCAAGAATACTATATCCAGCTAGGCTGTCATTGAAAATTGAAGGAGAGATAAAAAGCTTCCAGGACAAACAAAAACTAAAGGAATTTGCAAACACGAAACCAGCCCTACAACAAATATTGAAAGGGGTCCTCTAAGCAAAGAGAGAGCCTAAAAGCAACATAGACCAGAAAGGAACACAAACAATATACAGTAACAGTCACTTTACAGGCAATACAATGGCACTGAACTCCTATCTTTCAATAGTTACCCTGAATGTAAATGGGCTAAATGCCCCAATCAAAAGACACAGGCTATCAGATTGGATTAAAAAACAAGACCCATCGATATGCTGTCTGCAAGAGACTCATTTTAGACCCAAAGACACCCCCAGATTGAAAGTGAGGGGGTGGAAAACCATTTACCATGCTAATGGACACCAAAAGAAAGCTGGGGTGGCAATCCTTATATCAGACAAATTAGATTTTAAACCAAAGACTGTAATTAGAGATGAGGAAGGACACTATATCATACTTAAAGGGTCTATCCAACAAGAAGATCTAACAATTGTAAATATCTATGCCCCTAACATGGGAGCAGCCAATTATATAAGGCAATTAATAACAAAAGCAAAGAAACACATCGACAACAATACAATAATAGTGGGGGACTTTAACACCCCCCTCACTGAAATGGACAGATCGTCTAAGCAAAAGATCAACAAGGAAATAAAGACTTTAAATGACACACTGGACCAAATGGACTTCACAGACATATTCAGAACATTCCATCCCAAAGCAATGGAATACACATTCTTCTCTAGTGCCCATGGAACATTCTCCAGAAGAGATCACATCCTAGGTCATAAATCAGGTCTCAACCGGTACCAGAAGATTGGGATCATCCCCTGCCTATTTTCAGACCACAATGCTTTGAAACTAGAACTCAATCACAAGAGGAAAGTCGGAAAGAACTCAAATACATGGAGGCTAAAGAGCATCCTACTGAAGAATGAATGGGTCAACCAGGAAATTAAAGAAGAATTAAAAAAATTCAGGGAAACCAATGAAAATGAAAGCACAACTATTCAGAATCTTTGGGATACAGCAAAGGCAGTCCTAAGAGGAAAGTATATAGCAATACAAGCCTTTCTCAAGAAACAAGAAAGGTCTCAAGTACACAACCTAACCCTACACCTAAAGGAGCTGGAGAAAAAACAGCAAATAAAGCCTAAACCCAGCAGGAGAAGAGAAATAATAAAGATCAGAGCAGAAATCAATGAAATAGAAACCAAAAGAACAGTAGAACAGATCAACAAAACTAGGAGCTGGTTCTTTGAAAGAATTAACAAGATTGATAAGCCCCTGGCCAGACTTATCAAAAAGAAAAGAGAAATGACCCAAATCAACAAAATCATGAATGAAAGAGGAGAAATCACAACCAACACCAAAGAAATACAAACAATTATAAGAACATATTATGAGCAACTCTATGCCAACAAATTAGATAACCTGGAAGTAATGGATGCATTCCTAGAGATGTATCAACTACCAAAACTGAACCAGGAAGAAATAGAAAACCTGAACAGACCTATAACCACTAAGGAAATAGAAGCAGTCATCAAAAATCTCCCAAAACACAAAAGCCCAGGGCCAGATGGCTTCCCAGGGGAATTCTACCAAACATTTAAAGAAGAATTAATACCTATCCTTCTGAAACTGTTCCAAAAAATAGAAATGGAAGGAAAACTTCCAAACTCATTTTATGAGGCCAGCATTACCTTGATCCCAAAACCAGACAAAGACCCCATCAAAAAGGAGAATTACAGACCAATATCCCTGATGAACATGGATGCAAAAATTCTCACCAAAATACTAGCCAATAGGATCCAACAGTACATTAAAAGGATTATTCACCACGACCAAGTCGGATTTATCCCTGGGCTGCAAGGTTGGTTCAACATCCGCAAATCAATCAACGTGATACAATACATTAACAAAAGAAAAAACAAGAATCACATGATCCTCTCAATAGATGCAGAAAAAGCATTTGACAAAGTACAGCATCCTTTCTTGATCAAAACTCTTCAGAGTATAGGGATAGAGGGTACATACCTCAATATCATAAAAGCCATCTATGAAAAATCCACAGTGAATATCATTCTCAATGGGGAAAAACTGAGAGCTTTCCCCCTAAGGTCAGGAACGCGGCAGGGATGTCCACTATCATCACTGCTATTCAACATAGTATTGGAAGTCCTAGCCACAGCAATCAGACAGCAAAAAGAAATCAAAGGCATCCAAATTGGCAAAGAAGAAGTCAAACTCTCACTCTTTGCAGATGATATGATACTTTATGTGGAAAATCCCAAAGACTCCACCCCAAAACTGCTAGAACTCATACAGGAATTCAGTCAAGTGGCAGGATATAAAATCAATGCACAGAAGTCAGTGGCATTCCTATACACCAACAACAAGTCAGAAGAAAGAGAAATTAAGGAGTCGATCCCATTTACAATTGCACCCAAAACCATAAGATACCTAGGAATAAATCTAACCAAAGAGGCAAAGGATCTGTACTCAGAAAACTATAAAATACTCATGAAAGAAATTGAGGAAGACACAAAGAAATGGAAAAACGTTCCATGCTCATGGATTGGAAGAACAAATATTGTGAAGATGTCAATCCTACCTAGAGCAATCTACACATTCAATGCAATCCCCATCAAAATACCATCCACTTTCTTCAAAGAAATGGAACAAATAATCCTAAAATTTGTATGGAACCAGAAAAGACCCCGCATAGCCAGAGGAATGTTGAAAAAGAAAAGCAAAGCTGGCGGCATCACAATTCCAGACTTCCAGCTCTACTACAAAGCTGTCATCATCAAGACAGTATGGTACTGGCACAAAAACAGACACATAGATCAATGGAACAGACTAGAGAGCCCAGAAATGGACCCTCAACTCTATGGTCAACTAATCTTTGACAAAGCAGGAAAGAATGTCCAATGGAAAAAAGACAGTCTCTTCAACAAATGGTGTTGGGAAAATTGGACAGCCACATGCAGAAGAATGAAGCTGGACCATTTCCTTACACCACACACAAAAATAGATTCCAAATGGTTGAAAGACCTCAATGTGAGACAGGAGTCCATCAAAATTCTAAAGGAGAACACAGGCAGCAACCTCTTCGACCTCAGCCGCAGCAACTTCTTCCTAGAAACATCGCCAAAGGCAAGGGAAGCAAGGGCAAAAATGAACTATTGGGACTTCATCAAGATAAAAAGCTTTTGCAAAGCAAAGGAAACAGTCAACAAAACCAAAAGACAACTGACAGAATGGGAGAAGATATTTGCAAATGACATATCAGATAAAGGGCTAGTATCCAAAATCTATAAAGAACTCATCAAACTCAACACCAAAAGAACAAAGAATCCAATCAAGAAATGGGCAGAAGACATGAACAGACATTTTTCCAAAGAAGACATCCAAATGGCCAACAGACACATGAAAAAGTGTTCAATATCGCTCGGCATCAGGGAAATCCAAATCAAAACCTCAATGAGATACCACCTCACACCAGTCAGAATGGCTAAAATTAACAAGTCAGGAAACGACAGATGTTGGCGGGGATGCGGAGAAAGGGGAACCCTCCTACACTGTTGGTGGGAATGCAAGCTGGTGCAGCCACTCTGGAAAACAGTATGGAGGTTCCTCAAAAAGTTGAAAATAGAGCTACCATATTATCCAGCAATTGCACTACTGGGTATTTACCCCAAAGATACAAAAGTAGGGACCCAAAAGGCTACGTGCACCCCGATGTTTATAGCAGCAATGTCCACAATAGCCAAACTGTGGAAAGAGCCAAGATGTCCATCAACAGATGAATGGATAAAGAAGATGTGGTATATATATACAATGGAATATTATGCAGCCATCAAAAGGAATAAGATCTTGCCATTTGCAACGACATGGATGGAACTGGAGGGTATTATGCTGAGCGAAATAAGTCAAACAGAGAAAGACATGTATCATATGACCTCACTGATATGAGGAATTCTTAATCTCAGGAAACAAACTGAGGGTTGCTGGAGTGGGGGGTGGGGTGGGAGGGATGGGGTGACTGGGTGATGGACACTGGGGAGGGTATGTGTTCTGGTAAGCACTGTGAATTGTGCAAGACTGTTGAATCTCAGATCTGTACCTCTGAAACAAATAATGCAATATATGTTAAGAAAGAAAAAAAGAAGAAGAAGAATGTAGCAGGAGGGGAAGAATGAAGGGGGGGAAATCGGAGGGGGAGAAGAACCATGAGAGACGATGGACTCTGAAAAACAAACTGAGGGTTCTAGAGGGGAAGGGGTTGGGAGGATGGGTTAGCCTGGTGATGGGTATTGAGGAGGGCACGTTCTGCATGGAGCACTGGGTGTTATGCACAAACAATGAATCATGGAACACTAAATCTAAAACTAATGATGTAATGTATGGGGATTAACATAACAATAAAAAAAAATTAAAAAAAAAAAAAAAAAAAACTCATGTGGAAGTTCAAAGCATGACATTGAGTTTAATCATGAGGTGTCTGTGAGCTCCTGGCCCCACTCACTGCCTTTGGAAGCATTTGGCTCCGCGGACTTTTCTCAGTTTTGTGGGGTGAGCAAAACAGATGAAGCCAGAGGGACAAAGGACTTGTTTTCCAAAGGGTCCAACTTAGATCCCCAAGTTTGCTCTTTATTTGAAGTCCTGGACGAAGCTGGCAACAGAATGGCTCTGACTCAGCTAAGAGGAGCTCTTGTGCAGTGGCGTCGTTGTCAGGTCGCCAGCACCCTCGAGGAAACCTCGGGCCCCAGGGGCACAGCTTGAGAACGTTTGCATGCCATGTACCACTTCCTGAGACCCCAAAGAACTGATCCATAATAACGACTGAGCTGTAAGTCAATATCCAGCATGTTCTGTGATCTGGGACTGGCCCTGCTGCCCCTGTCCAGACTTCCCTTTCTCCTTTCCCTTGAGCCTCCTTCTCCGGGACTTGGAAGATGCATCCCTGGGCATGTTCCTGCTGTATTTCTGAAGGCCCAGTTCCCCGGGCTCCTGGGCCCTCCTGGCTGCCATGGCCCCAGTCTGAAGAGCAAATACTTGGTACCTGGAATTTCCCCCAGAGATATCTTGGAAAATTTGTCACACCTTCTCTAGATCCTTCAGATTGGATTCTTTTTGGTGACTTTTCTTTGTAAATCTCCAAAACAGACCCTCTTTTGGAGACTGTGGGATAATCAATAACATAGGAAAGAGGCACTAAGTCAATTGCCTCCAACTGCGACCATCTTCAAAATGGTTAATTATTTTTCTTTCAGTTGTAGAATTTGGACTAGGTTTTATCTTTTTATAATATTTGTTTCTTTTCATACCTCTCACTTTATTTCAAGGAAGATTTGGGATGGCTTATATATTTTTTTTCATTGCTGTGCTAATTACAATAGAATAAATTGGGGAAGGTAATAAATCAAAGATAAAGGCATAAGAGGAAAGATTGTCAGGAGGAAGGTTGGTCAAAATACATCACATGCTGTAACTATTTAAAAGTTAAATTTGTAATTAAAAAGCTAACTTCTCAAACTCAACACTCAAAAAAATAATAAACCAGTCAAAAAATGGGCAGAAGACATGAACAGACATTTCTCTAAAAAAGACATACAAATGGCTAACAGACACATGAAAAAATGTTCAACATCACTAGCCATAAGAAATACAAATCAAAACCACACTGAGGGCGCCTGGGTGGCTCAGATGGTTAAACATCTGCCTTCGGCTCAGGTCATGATCCCAGGGTCCTGGGATTGAGTCCCGCATCGGGCTCCCTGCTAGGTGGGGAGCCTGCTTCTCCATCTGCCTCTGCCTCTCTCTCTCTCTCTGACTTTCATGAATAAATAAATAAAACATTAAAAAAAAAAACACACTGAGATACCGCCTTAACACCAGTTAAAATGGCAAAAATTAACAAAACAGGAAACAACAAATGTTGACGAGGATGTGGAGAAAGCAGAACCCTCTTACACTGTTGGTGGGAATGCAAGTTGGTACAGCCACTTTGGAAAACAGTGTGGAGGTTCCTCAAAAAATTAAAAATAAAGCTACCCTATGACCCAGCAATTGCACTACTAGGTATTTACCCCAAAGATACAGAGGTAGTGAAAAGAAAGGGCACACGCATCCCAATGTTCATAGCAGCAATGTCCACAATAGCCAAACTGTGGAAGGAGCCAGATGCCCTTCTACAGATGAATGGATAAAGAAGATGTAGTACATACACACAATGGAATATTATTCAGCCATCAGGCATGATGAATACTCACCATTTACATTGACATGGATGGAACTGGAGGGGATTATGTTAAGTGAAGTAAGTCAAGCAGAGAAAGACAATTATCATATAGTTTCACTCATATGTGGAACATAAGCAATAGCATGGAGGACCATAGGGGAAAGGAGGGAAATCCCAAAGGAGAGAAATCAGAGAGGGAGATGAACTATGAGAAACTATGAACCCTGAGAAACAATCTGGGGGTTTCAGAGGGGAGGTGGGTGGAGGGAGGGGGTAACAGGGTGATGGGTATTGAGGAGGGCACATGCTGTGATGAACATTGGGTGTTATACTTAACTAATGAATCATTGAACACTGCATCAAAGACTAATTATGTACTATACAGTGGCTAACTGAACATAATTAAAAAAATAAATACATAAAATCATACAGCATCAAAAAAAAAAAAAAAGCTTTCAAAAAGAAATCTCCAGGCCCAGAATAGTTTTACTGGAAAATTTTACCAAACATTCAAAGTAACACCAATTTTACATATTTCTTCCAAAAGGTAGAAAAGAAGGAAACACTTTCCAACTCATTTTAGGAGGCCAGTATTGCCTGGATACCAAAACCAGACAAAGGGGGAAAATAAAAAAAGAAAGAAAAAGAAAGCCACAAATTAATATCTCTCGTGACCTTAGATGTAAAAAAAACAAAACAAACAAAAAAACTCAATAAAATATTAGTAATTCCAACCTAACAGTGTATAAAGGAATAATGAATCATGACCAAGGGGGATTTATTCCAGTTATGTAAGGTGTCAGTGTTTGAAAATCAGTCGATGCAATCCACCATATTAACAGGATAAAGAAGAGAAATGATCATATCAATCAACAAAGGTAGAACATCTGACAAGATTCAATGCTCATTCATGACAAAATCTCTCAGTGGCCCAGGAATAGGGAGGAGTTTTTTCAACCTCATGAAGAATAGCTACAAAGCCCCAGAGCTAACATAGGCTCCTCAGTGCTCTCCTTGAGCTCCACCCAACCCCCCCGCTGAGTGCTCATGTGGCATGGACTCCACCCAGGTGTGCTCACCTGTGCCCATAAGCACAGTAGCAGCTTGCAGGGGTGGTCATGATGGTATCACCTTTGCATACAGATAACCTGGTACAGGGAAAACATTATAATGATGGACCTGATAATTTTTTCTCATAACTTGAGAAATCCCATGAAGTTTTAGATATTTGTTTTTCTTAATTGATCGTGGAAAAGAAATGGCTGAAGCTAGGGTTTCCTTTGTCAGGGTTCTTGTATTGAAAACTGCCTGTGGGATTCTGCTTTGGGCTGTCTGTATTTAGGGAGCGTATAAGAAGGGAGTATGTATGGTGGGTGCAGTGTGGCAGGTGTCCACCTCAGTGCAGAAGCCCACCCGCCTGAAGGATTCCTGGAGGGATGCACATGTGGCACTAAGATCAAGGACAGAGAATCCTCTAAGTCTCCTGCTACCTTTGCAATTACCATGGAATGGTAATGAGAGTCTGAAGATACAGACTTTCCCACTCAACCTGGTGAATTGGTGGATTTAACAGGATCTGAAAGCAAAAAGATACCCATGCAGAAGGGATGAAGGTGAAGAAAGTAGGTAATAGAAACCAACTGATCACAGGGCTTCCTGGGCTCAGTGATCACTACCCTTATCCCTGTGGGTAATGGCAAACAAAGGCAGTACTTAAGACCCCAAACTCACCTTCTTTCTTCAGGATTCTTTTGGAAATAATAGTGTTTACAGAGAAAAACACAAAAACAAAAACAAAAACAAAACCCTTCACTCCTATATAGGGAAAAATCTAATTCTTTCCTCCTTTGTGTTTCCTTCACTACTTATACAGAACACTTTGCTTCTGGTCACAAAATGTGTGTTTCTCACACCAACAAGCGATTTACCAAGACCATCTGGGTATCCTACACTTTAACTCAATTCTAACACTACTTACCTAAAGATAGTGTTAGATCCCACAGGTTAAGTGTTCAGCTCCACAATACCGCCCTCCTATTTCAGATGCCAATTATAAATAGTAGGTCCCCAGGTTACCCACAATTTCTGTCTGATTTGGCTACAGATCAGAACTTCCCATAACTTCCCTCTTTGGGTTTCATTAATTTGCTGGAAGAGCTCACAGAACACAGGGAAACACTTATGTTTACCAGTTTATTGAGGAGTATGATAAAGGATGCCGATGAACAGCCAGATGAAGAGATACATAAGGGTGAGGTCTGGGAAGGTCCCAAGTGCAGAAGCTTCTGTCCTCCTGCAGTTGGGGTGCGTCACCCTTCGGGTGTGGATGTGTTTGCCAAGCTGGAAACTCTGAACCTTGTACTATTAGGATTTCAGGGAGGGTTCCTCATGTAGATGCAATGGATCATTAACTCCATTTTCAGCCCTTCTCCCTTCTCAAGAGAATGGCAGGTGGGGCTGAAAAGCCCAAGCTTCTTTTTTTTTTTAACATTTTATTTATTTATTTATTTATTTATTTATTTATTTATTTATTTATTATGTTATGTTAATCACCATACATTACATCATTAGCTTTTGATGTAGTGTTCCATGATTCATTGTTTGCATACAACACCCAGTGCTCCATGCAGTACATGCCTTCTTTAATACCCATCACCAGGCTAACCCATCCCCCTACCCCCTCCCCTCTAGAACCCTCAGTTTGTTTCTCAGAGTCCACAGTCTCTCATGGTTCATCTCCCCCTCTGATTTCCCCCCCTTCATTTTTCCCTGTTCTTTCTAGTGACCAGCCCTTATTCAGGAGCCATCCAGAAGCCCATCCAGAGTCACCCCAATAGAACAAAAATGCTCCCAGTGCTCTTATCACTTAGGAATTTACAAGGGCTCTGAGAGTTCTGTGTCAGGAACCAGGGACAGATATGTATCTATATTTCTTATTATTTGGCAAACAGCCAAATTGCCATAACTGCAAACGTCCATCCTAGACCAGGTGTACCAGGGGAACTCTCTCCATGTTTAATTTTGCTGTAAGCTGATTAAAAACAAGGTGGTAGTAAATGAGGAGAGCCAGGGACATGTGAGCCACTGTAAGCCAAAATGAAGAGGCTCAACGAACATAAGCACAGGCCAGGCAAACATACAAGCAAGCTTCCTGACCAGGGATGAAGAGAAGGCTAACTAGGTGAACTCTTCTTGAAAGGTGATCCTTTTCTTTAAGAAATATGAACGGGAAAAGAAGTCTCTGGTAGAAAGGATTACCCAAATGGAAGGCCTTATCCTTAGGAAAATGTAATCAGTCCACTGTAATTGTTAAATTCCAAGAGCATCAAGTAACAGCAGCTGGGGAAGCTACAGGAGGAATTCCAGGGAAGTCTGCCTGAGGGAGGGGTAGGGTAGGTTACTGTCAGAATAAAGGAAGGAGATAGAAACTCTGTAAGAATCAAAGATCAGCACACCAGACTTGCAAAGTAGGCTGGGGAGTCATTCCCTCAGGGAAGAGAACAGAGGACTCAGATCAGTAGAGCCTGAGTAAAGAGCCCCCAAAACAGGTGCTCAGGTCATTACAAAACTAGAAAAAGCTTCTTCGGAAATACCTGGTACAGAGAAAAAAAATAATAAATGTCAGCAAGGATTCTCCCTTAAAGCTCCACAACAGTCAGGTTTCCTGCAAACACTGAGAAGTTACAAGCCCAAATGGTACAAACTCAGGTGGTGTTGAATGATTCAAAGCAAGCATGTGAAAAATTCAAAGGACACACTAGAAACTGGAGTTAGAGCTTAAATCTTTACAAAAAAGCAAACATTAATCATGACAACCTTTTGGATGCAGCCAAAGCTTGCAAGTGGCAAGAAGTTTCTCAGCTGGATAAAATTCATGCAGGAACACCAGCACAGGCTCATTAACCTCAGTCTTGACCATGCCCAAGCCCTCAGGTGGGATGGCTGTCAGTTCACTGAGAATCCCAGCACAATAAGTCATGAGCCTAATGGTCAGCTCCTCCTGGGCTGAGTGAACAGGCTACTGAGGGACTCAAAATGGTGCAGCAACACTGTGTGCTTTTCAGGTAAAGTGGGACAAAAAGCATCATGAATACCAAGGTCAAGGGCAGATTGACAAATGGGGGCATGGTTCTACATGGACACGCATTTTCCTTAGCAGGAAGAACCTATTGGGCCAGACTGCAGCAAGAGCGCCCCCTGGGATGCAGCTTCCCATTTGTAATTCATCAACTCAGAACGCCTTTGTGCAAAGTGAGGTGCATGACCTGCATTTGGCTCTTTGCTCTGCAGACAACAAGCTATCTTCCCTGAAGCCCAAATGTAGGCCATCCAAAGACAGTCAGGAGAAAGAACTCAACTCACTTTTTTTTCTTTTGTTTAAGGTTTTATTTATTTATTTGACAGAGAGAGAGAGAGAGAGAGCACAAGCAAGGGCAAGGGGCAGAGGAAGAGGGAGAAGCAGACTCCCTGCTGAGCAGGGAGCCAGACATGGGGCTCGATCCCAGGACCTTGAGATCATGACCTGAGCTGAAGGCAGACATTTAACTGACTGAGCCACCCAGGCACCACTTCAACTCACTTTCTATAAGACACTTGCACAGACAGCTTCAACCAGATAATGTCAGATCAGAAAATAAAAGCCACTGGAGCAAAAAGCCCCCTACAGGGTTCTTGTGACAACTTTCAAGAAATGATTTAGGGTGAAATGGGCCAACTTTCCAAAAACCAACACAACTGCAGAGGAGAAGGAAACTCTGAACTCTGATCTTGTTACCAAACCCTTCTTGGTTTCCTTCTTGGTGAGTCACAGAAACTGCACCACTTGACTTGTCACACAAAGAAAACTTTATCTGCAGCAAATAAGAAGATCACAAGGAATGGCTTCCAAAGTCATAACTCCCCAAAAGAGGGTGAATGGGTTCCTTTTGTTCAAGGTGAGGATGAATATTTTGATAGGGAAGCCTTGTCATTGTATGTAGAGGCGAGCATATGGTCGTTCATGTGCCTTAAGGAAACATGCCTATACATCCATTGCATATTATGTAAATGAGGCTGAGGCTACTCCTCAGGCAGAGATTTTCATATTATAATGAGGTAAAGGTAGTCCTGGGTCATTCTAGAGGTCACTCCTTGGTCTATATTCGCAGGTGAGTTAGGGGTTAAGCTCAAACTGGCCTAGGTGGTCTGTCTCATCTTTGCATTCACCTGCAGCATGAAGGACAGTTCCCACACATGCTTACATCTACTCACCTCCTTCTGAGTCCCTGCCAAAGACTTTCTCTAGCAGCTGTACATGGGAGCAGCCTGGCAGAAAGGAAGCAAGTACCATCAGGAGCCACCCTGGGCCTATATGGAATGGGAATCAGTGACAAATATCCTAACCTCCCCATCCTTAGTGGAGCAACACTGAGGCACCTGTGTGTCAGAAGGTCAAGGTGGAGTAGCACCCGGATGTTCATAATGATAACTACCTTCCTCGTTCTGTGTCCCATCTTCCCTACTTGCTCTTAAAGCTCCCTGGGGTTATCTTCCAGCTGAATCTGCAGCTAATATATCTCCCAACTGAACTACTAGCATCCACATCCTTGACTCAAGAGTCGACTTTTGGGGCAAACCCCATTAAAATGATGGGGGTGCTCATTTTCCAAAGCAGAGTGGGAAATTTTCTCAGGGTTCAGGGTGGGTTATTGACTCTGTTGCTTCTAGGAAACTTGGAGATTTTGGTCGATAACAAATATCTCTGTTTACCCCTCTCTTTTTTGTTAGTTAATTGGCAAGTTCTTACTCTTTCTCATAATGGGTTTCAAAAAAAAATCTAGCTCATTTATTTAGAAAATGAGTTTCTGAACTTGGGAAAAGATGGCGGGGGAGTAGGGGACCCTATTCCAACTGGTCCCCTGAATTGAGCTGGATATCCACCAGACCACTCTGAACACCCACAAAATCAGCCTGAGATGTAAGAAGATAGATCTGCATCTTTACAAACAGAATATTGCAGGCAGTTGGTTTCGAGGTATGAAATGGGGAGCTGTGATTCCACAGTCACATATCCAAAGATAAATGGAAGGGGGAGGGAGCCATGGGGATCCTGCACTGCCAATGAGCCATAGTCTCCCACACTGGGGACAGGGCACAGACTCGGAGACTGGTAGCAACAGGGAAAGGACTTTAGGGCAGCCCCCGGACTGAAACCCTGAGTGACGAGGCCGTGTGTATGAAATGGGGTTGGCTGGTGGTTTTAGAAGGACAAAAGGCAGAGATATGCCCCCATGCCCTGACCTGGAGGTGAGGACTGGGAGCCCTGCTGAGGGGCACACTGCAGTTTATAGCAGCACAGACAGAAACAGAGACAGTGTGGCCTGGAGAGCTCACTGAAGAACAGACTGTAATCTCTCTGTTCTGAGACAGAGGCTAGGAAATGGTCTCTTCTGCTCTGACAATCAGAAGAGATGTGGAAAGCTGCAGGGAAAGCCGCCAGAGAACAAAAGCCCCCAAAAATCGGTATTCACTGAGTCCATCCCCCCTCCCCCACAGAGGGCAGGGCAACTGCCCAAACAGGGTTGCCTGAGTAACATTGCAGCAGGCCCCTCCCCCAGAAGACAGGCTGGGAGAACAAGAGGCTGACATCCCTAAGGTCCCTATAAAACAGTTGCATCTTGCTTGGGTTGTGGTCAATAATTTGAACTCTGTACATTCCCTCAGCTACCCCTCAACAGAATGACTAGGAGGAGGAACCCCCAAAATAAGAAAGATTCAGAGAATGTGACTTCTGCCATAGATTTATAAATGGATACGGATATAACCAAGGTGTCAGAAATGGAATTCAGGGTAGCACTTGTGAAGACGAAAGCTAGAATGGAGAAATTGATTAATGGCAACATAGAGTCTCTAAGGGCAGAAATGAAAGCTGAACTGGCAAAACTTAAAAATGCTATCAATGAGATCCAATCTAATCTAGATACTGTAACACCTAGGGTAAATGAGGCAGAAGAATGAATTAGTGATCTAGAAGACCAATTGATAGAAAATAAGGAGAAAGAGGAGGCCAGGGAGAAAAAACTCAAAATCCATGAAAACAGAATTAGAGAAATAAGTGACACCATGAAATGTTCCAATGTGAGAATTATTGGGATTCCTGAGGGGGTGGAGAGAGAGAGGAATAGAAGATATATTTGAGCAAATAGTAGCTGAGAAATTCCCTAATCTGGGGAATGAAACAAACATTCGAGTCCTAGAGGCAGAGAGGACCCCTCCCAAGATCAAAGAAAGCAGACCAACACCCCGGCATGTAATAGTAAAATTCACAAATCTTAGAAATGAGGAAACCATCTTAAGGGCAGTTAGAGAGAAGAGATTCCTTATGTACAGAGAGAGGAAAATCAGAATAATGTCAGACCTATCCACAGAGACCTGGCAAGCCAGAAAGGGCTGGCAAGACATATTCAGGGTACTAAACGAGAAGAACATACAGGCAAGAATACTTTTCCTGGGCGGAGGAGCAAGATGGTGGAGGAGTAGGAGACTTAAATTTCATCTGGTCCCAGGAATTCAACTAGATAGGGATCAAACCATTCTGAACACCTACAAACTCAACAAGAGATAGAAGAAAAGATTCTCTGAACAGAAAAGCTATCATTTTCTGGAAGGTAGGACGTGCGGAGAAGTGAATCCGAGATGATATTCAGGAAGATAGATGGGGGGGGGAAGGAGCCTCCATCAGCTGCTACCAGCAAGTGATAGAGCAGCGGAGCACAAAATCAGAAATTTTTGAAGTCTGCTCCGCTGAGGGACATCACTCCAGTGGCTAAGCGAGGGGTGGAACCTTTGCTGGGACAGTGTGGTCTCAGGACCCTCGGGGTCACAGAAAGACTGGGGGTGCCTGAGTGCGGCAGAGCTCCCAGGTATCAGAGCGGGGAAGCCGGCTGCAAAGACGGAGCCGAGGAGCGGGATCTCAGCCCGGAGTTGCCATAAACTGTGATCCGTGGCACCATCGGGCCATTGCTCTTCCAGCAGGGACCCAACAAGTGGCAGATCCGGGGAGACTCACCTTCCTCCCTGGGGAGAAGCTGCAGAGGAGTGCACCACAGGAATCTGCTGGGTTTGCAGACTCCAAATGCGGTCATGTGCCAGAGATAGAAATGCTGGGTCACAGGCCGGGTGAGCACAGAGTGCGACTGGAGACTGGGGAGATGAAAGTGATTGACTGCTTTTCTCTGGGAGCTCACTGAGGAGTGGGGCCCTGAGTTCTCGGCTCCTCCATGGCAGAGATTGGGAGGCCACTATTTTCACTCTCATCCTCCAAAGCTGTACGGAAAGCTTGCAGGGAACAAAAGCTCCTGAGAGCAAACCCGAGCAGATTACTTAGCCCAGACCCGGCAAGGGTGGGGCAATTCTGCCTCCAGCAAAGACATTTGAGAACCACTGCAACAGGCCCCTCACCCAGAAGATCAGCAAAAACAGCCAGCCGAGACCAAGTTTACCAAACAATGAGAACAGCAGAATGCCAGCACTAGGGGAATTCTTTAGTCTTTCAAAGTAAATTTTTTAAATTTTTTTTTGAATTTTTCTTTTTCCCCTTTTCAACCAACATCTTATCAAACCCTTTTGAAAAATCTTTTTTCTTTTTCATTTTTAAGGTCATGTTCTATCCCTTCATAGTAGTTAACCTTATCTTTGGTATATATATAAGTTGTTCTCCCTTTAAAATTTTGGGATAGTTTCTTCTAATAGACCAAAATATACCCTAAATCTCTAGTGTATGGCTTTGTTCTAGTCTCCTGCCTGATCACATTCTCTCTGTTTTTTTTTTTTTTTTTAATTCCTCTTCTTTCTTTTTCAACCAACTTCTTATCAATTCTTTTTATAAAATCTTTTATAACTATCATCTTTACAGTCATATTCCATCCCTACATCATATCTACCCTTATTTTTGTACATATGTAAGCTTTTATTTCTTTAAAATTTTGGGAGGCAGTTCCTTCTAACAGACCAAAATACACCCAAAATCTACTGTGTGGCACTGATCTATGTACCAGCCTGATCATATTTGGTCATATTCTTTTTTTATATCTTTTTCTTCTTTTTCTTTTTCTTTTTCTTTTTTCTTTCTTTCCCTTTCTGTTCCCCTGGTTTCAAGTCTCTTTGGATTTGTTTAGTGTATATTTTTCTGGGGTGGTTGTTACCCTGTTAGCATTTTGTTCTCTCATTCATCAAATCTACTCTGGACAAAATGACAGGATGGAAATATCACCTCAGAAAAAAGAACAAGCGGCAGTACTGACTGCAGGGACCTACTCAATATGGACATTAGTAAGATGTCAGAACTACAGTTCAGAATGACGATTATAAAGATACTAGCTGAGCTTGAAAAAATCATGGAAGATATTAGAGAAACCCTTTCTGGAGAAATAAAAGAACTAAAATCTAACCAAGTTGAAATCAAAAAGGCTATTAATGAGGTGCAATAAAAATGGAGGCTTTAACACTTAGGATAAATGAGGCAGAAGAGAGAATTACTGATATAGAAGACCAAATGATGGAAAATAAAGAACCTGAGAAAAAGAGAGATAAACAACTACTGGATCACGAGGGCAGAATTTGATAGACAAGTGATACCATAAGATGAAACAATATTAGAATAATTGAGATCCCAGAAGAAGAAAGAGAGAGAGGGGCAGAAGGTCATTGGAGCAAATTATAGCAGAGAACTTCCCTAATTTGGGGAAGGAAACAGGCATCAAAATCCAGGAGCCATAGAGAACCCCTCTCAAAATCAATAAAAATAGGTCAATACCTCAACATCCAATAGTAAAACTTATGAGTCTCAGAGATAAAGAGAAAATCCTGAAAGCGGCTCGGGACAAGAGATCTGTAACCTACAATAGTAGAAACATTAGACTGGCAACAGACCTACCCACAAACACCTGGCAGGCCAGAAAGGACTGGCAGGATATATTCAGAGCACTAAATGAGAAAAATATGCAGCCAAGAATAATATATCCAGCTAGGCTGTCATTGAAAATAGAAGGAGAGATCAAAAGCTTCCAGGACAAACAAAAACTAAAGGAATTTGCAAACACAAAACCAGCCCTACAAGAAATCTTGAAAGGGGTCCTCTAAGCAAAGAGAGAGCCTAAAAGCAACATAGACCAGAAAGGAACACAGACAATATACAGTAACAGTCACCTTACAGGCAATACAATAGCACTAATTTCCTATCTTTCAATAGTTACCTGAATGTAAATGGGATAAATGCTCCAATCAAAAGACACAGGCTATCAGATTGGATAAAAAAAAAAAAAAAAAAAAAAAAGATCCCTCAATACGCTGTCTGCAAGAGACTCATTTTAGACCCAAAGACACCTCCAGATTGAAAGTGAGGGGGTGGAAAACCATTTACCATGCTAATGGACACCAAAAGAAAGCTGGGGTGGCAACCCTTATATCAGACAAATTAGATTTTAAACCAAAGACTATAATAAGAGATGAGGAAGGACACTATATCCTACTTAAAGGGTCTATCCAACAAGAAGATCTAACAATTGTAAATATCTATGCCCCTAACATGGGAGCAGCCAATTATATAAGCCAATTAATAACAAAAGCAAAGAAACATATCGACAACAATACAATAATAGTAGGGAAATTTAACACCCCCCTCACTGAAATGGACAGATCATCTAAGCAAAGATCAACAAGGAAATAAAGACTTTAAATGACACATTGGACCAGATGGACATCACAGATATATTCAGAACATTCCATCCCAAAACAACAGAACACACATTCTTCTCTAGTGCCCATGGAACATGCAGAATAGATCACATCCTAGGTCACAAATCAGGTCTCAACTGGTACCAAAAGACTGGGAACATTCCCTGCATATTTTCAGACCACAGTGCTTTGTAACTAGAACTCAATCACAAGAGGAAAATCAGAAAGAACTCAAATACATGGAGGCTAAAGAGCATCCTACTAAAGAGTGAATGGGTCAACCAGGAAATTAAAGAAGAATTAAAAAAATTCATGGAAACCAATGAAAATGAAAACAACTGTTCAAAATCTTTGGGATACAGCAAAGGCAGTCCTAAGAGGAAAGTATATAGCAATACAAGCCTTTCTCAAGAAACAAGAGAGGTCTCAAATACACAACCTAACCCTACCCCTAAAGGAGCTGGAGAAAGAAAAGCAAATAAAGCCCAAACCCAGCAGGAGAAGAGAAATAATAAAGATCAAAGCAGAAATCAATGAAATAGAAACCAAAAGAACAGTAGAACAGAACAATGAAACTAGGAGCTGGTTCTTTGAAAGAATTAACAAGATTGATAAACCCCTGGCCAGACTATCAAAAGGAAAAGAGAAATGACCCAAATCAACAAAATCATGAATGAAAGAAGAGAGATTATAACCAATAATGAAGAAATACAAACAATTATAAGAACATATTATGAGCAACTCTATGCCAGAAAATTAGATAATCTGGAAGAAATGGATGCATTCCTAGACATGTATCAACTACCAAAACTGAACCAGGAAGAAATAGAAAACCTGAACAGACCTATAACCACAAAGAAAACTAAAGCAGTCATCAAAAATCTCCCAACAAACAAGAGCCCAGGGCCAGATGGCTTCCCAGGGGAATTCTACCAAACATTTCAAGAATTAATACCTATTCTTCTGAAACTGTTCCAAAAAATAGAAATGGAAGGAAAACTTTCAAACTCGTTTTATGAGGCCACCATTACCTTGATCCCCAAACCAGAAAAAGACCCCATCAAAAAGGAGGATTACAGACCAATATCCCTGATGTACATGGATGCAAAAATTCTCACCAAAATACTAGCCAATAGGATACAACAGTACATTCATAGGATTATTCACCACAACCAAGTGGGATTTATTCCTGGGATGCAAGATGGTTCAACATCTGCAAATCAATCAATGTGATACAATACCTTAATAAAAGAAAGAACAAGAACCATATGATCCTCTCAATAGATGCAGAAAAAGCATTTAAGAAAGTACAGCATCCTTTCTTGATAAAAACTCTTTAGAGTGTAGGGATAGAGGATACATACCTCAATATCATCAAAGCCATCTATGAAAAACCCACAGTGAAAATCAATCTCAATGGGGGAAAACTGAGAGCTTTCCCCGTAAGGTCAGGAACACGGCAGGGATGTCCACTATCACCACTGCTATTCAACATAGTACTAGAAGTCTTAGCCACAGCAATCAGACAACAAAAAGAAATCAAAGGCATCGGAATCAGCAAAGAAGGACTCAAACTCTCACTGTTTGTAGATGATATGATACTTTATGTGGAAAATCCAAAAGACTCCACCCCAAAACTGCTAGAACTCATACAGGAATTCAGTAAAGTGGCAGGATATAAAATCAATGCACAGAAATCAGTGGCATTCCTATACACCAACAACAAGACAGAAGAAAGAGAAATTAAGGAGTCAATCCCATTTACCATTGCACCCAAAACCATAAGATACCTAGGAATAAATCTAACCAAAGAGGCAAAGAATCTGTACTCAGAAAACTATAAAATACTCATGAAATAAATTGAAGAAGACACAAAGAAATGGAAAAAGGTTCCATACTCATGGATTGGAAGAAATAATATTGTGAAGATGTCAATGCTACCTAGAGCAATCTACACATTCAATGCAATCCCTATCAAAATACCATCCACTTTTTTCAAAGAAATGGAGCAAATAATCGTAAAATTTGTATGGAACCAGAAAAGACCCCAAATAGCCAGGGGAATGTTGAAAAAGAAAAGTGAAGCTGGTGGTATCACAATTCCGGACTTCAAGCTCTATTACAAAGCTGTGATCACCAAGACAGTATGGTACTGGCACAAAAACAGACACATAGATCAATGGAACAGAATAGAAAGCCCAGAAATATACCCTCAACTCTATGGTCAACTCATCTTCGACAAAGGAGGAAAGAATGTCCAATGGAAAAAAGACAGTCTCTTCAACAAATGGTGTTGGGAAAATTGGACAGCCACATGCAGAAGAATGAAACTGGACCATTTCCTTACACCACACACAAAAATAGACTCCAAATGGTTGAACGACCTAAATGTGAGACAGGAGTCCATCAAAAACTTAAAGGAGAACACAGGCAGCAACCTCTTCGACCTCAGCCGCAGCAACTTCTTCCTAGAAACATGGCCAAAGGCAAGAGAAGCAAAGGCAAAAATGAATATTGGGACTTCATCAAGATAAAAAGCTTTTGCACAGCAAAAGAAACAGTCAACAAAACCAAAAGACAACCAACAGAATGAGAGAAGATATTTGCAAATGACGTATCAGATAAAGGTCTAGTATCCAAAGTCTTTAAAGAACTTACCAAACTCAACACCCAAAGAACAAATGATCCAATCAAGAAATGGACAGAAGACATGAACAGACATTTTTCCAAAGAAGACATCCAAATGGCCAACAGACACATGAAAAAGTGCTCAACATCGCTGGGCATCAGGGAATTCCAAATCAAAACCTCAATGAGATACCACCTCACACCAGTCAGAAAATTAAATAAGGCTAAAATTAATAAGTCAGGCTAAAATTAATAAGTCAGGAAATGACAGTTTTTGGCGGTTATGTGGAGAAAGGGGAACCCTCTACACTGTTCGTGGGAATGGAAGCTGGTGCAGCCACTCTGGAAAACAGTATGGAGGTTCCTCAAAAAGTTGAAAATAGAGCTACCGTATGACCCAGCAATTGCACTACTGGGTATTTACCCCAAAGATACAAATGTAGTGATCTGAAAGGATACGTGCATCCTGATGTTTATAGCAGCAATGTCCACAATAGCCAAACTGTGGAAAGACCCAAGATATCCATGGACAGATGAATGGATAAAGAAGATGTGGTCTATATATACAATGGAATATTATGCAGCCATCAAAAGGAATGAGATCTTGCCATTTGCAATGATGTGGATGGAAGTTGAGGGTATTATGCTGAGCAAAATAAGTCAATCAGAGAAAGACATGGATCATATGACCTCACTGATATGAGGAATAGTTAATCTCAGGAAACAGACTGAGGGTTGCTGGAGTGGTGGGGGGTGGGATGGATGGGGTACCTGGGCGATAGTCATTGGGAAAGGTATGTGCTATGGTGAGTGCTGTGAATTGTGTAAGACTGTTGTATCACTGACCTGTACCTCTGAAACAAATAATACATTATATATTTAAAAAAAAAAAAGAAGATAGTAGGAATGGAAAAATGAAGGGGGGGAAATCAGAGAGGGAGACGAACCATGAAAGACTTTGGACTCTGAGAAACAAACTGAGGGTTCTAGAGGGGAGGGGGCTGTGGGGCTGGGTTAGCCTGGTAATGGGTATTGAAGAGGGCACGTATTGAATGGAGCACTGGGTTTTATATACAAACAATGAATCCTGGAACACTACATTAAAAATTAATGATGCAATGTATGGTGATTAACATAACATAATAAAATAAAAAAGAAAATGGAAAAAAAAAAAAAAAGATTACTTTACCCGGCAAGGCTGTCATTTAGAATGGATGGAGAGATGCAGACCTTCCAAGACCAGCAGAAACTGAAAGAATATGTGACCACTAAGCTGGCCCTGCAAGAAATATTAAGGAGTGTTCTATAAAAGGAGAAGGACCCCAAAAGTGATATAGAACAGAAATTTACAGAGACAATCTATAGAAACAAGGATTTCACAGGCAACATGATCACAATAAATATATATCTTTCAATAATCACTGTCAATGTGAACTGCCTATATGCTCCCATAAAATGGCACAGGGTGCAGATTGGATAAAAAGACAGGACCCATCCATATGCTGTCTACAAGAGACTCCTTTTGAACCTAAAGATACATCCAGACTGAAAGTGAAGGGATGGAGATTCCTTTTCCATGCCAACGGACCTCAAAAGAAAGCTGGGGTAGCAATTCTTATATCAGACAAATTAGATTTTAAGCTAAGGTCTGTAGTTTTAGACACAAAAGTACACTCTATCATTCTTAAAGGGTGTATCTATCCAACAAGAAGATCTAGCAATTGTAAATATCTATGCCCCCAACATGGGAGCAGCCCTACATAAGCCAACTGTTAATCAAACTAAGGGGTCATATTGATAATAATATCTTAATAGTAGGAGACCTCAATACTCCACTCTCAGCGATAGACAGATCATCTAAGCAGATAATCAACAAAGAAATGAGCTTTGAATGACACACTGGACCAGATGGACCTCATAGATATATACAGAATATTCCACCCTAAAATAACAGAATACACTCATTCTTCTCAAGCACACATGGAACTTTCTCCAGAATAGACCACATACTGGGTCAAATATCAAGTCTCAACCGATACCAAAAGATTGAGATTATTCCCTGAATATTCTCATACCATAATGCTTGAAAGCTGGAATTCAATCACAAGAAAAAATATGGAAGAAATTCAAACACTTGTAAGCTGAAGACCACTCTGCTCAAGAAGATTTGGGTCAACCAGGAAATCAAAGAACTTACTTAAACAATTCATGGAAACCAATGAGAATGAAAACACATTGGTCCAAAACCAATGGGATACTGCAAAGGCGGTCCTATGGGGGAAATACATAGCCATCCAAGCCTCACTTAAAAAAAATAGAAAAATCCTGAATTCACCAACTAACTTTATGCCTTAAAGAACTAGAGAAAAAGCAACAAATGATGCCTAAGTCACTCATTAGAAGAGAAATAATTAAGATTAGAGCAGAGATCAATGAATTTGAAACCAGAAACACAGTAGATCAGATCAATGAAACTAGAGGCTGGTTCTTTGAAAGAATTAATAAGATCAATAAACCACTGGCCAGACTTATCCAATAGAAAAGACAAAATACCCAAATTAATAAAATTATGAATGAAAGGGGAGAGATCATGACTAATACCAAGGAAATAGAAACAATTATTAGAAATTATTATCAACAACTATATGCCAATAAGCTGATCAACCTGGATGAAATGGATGCCTTCCTGGAAACCTATAAGCTGCCAAGACTGAAACAGGAAGAAATTGACAACCTGAATAGGCCAATAACCAGTAACGAGATTGAAGCAGTGATCAAAAACCTCCCCAAAAACAAGAATCCAGGGCCTGATGGATTCCCTGGGGAATTCTACCAAACATTCAAAGAAGAAATAATACCTGTTCTTCTGAAGCTGTTTCAAAAAATAGAAACAGAAGGAAAGCTTCCAGACTCATTCTATGAGGCCAGCATTACTTTAATCCCCAAACCAGGCAAAGACCCCATCAGGAAGAATTTCAGACTGATATCCTTGATGAATATGGATTCCAAAATCCTCAACAAAATCCTAGCTATGGGATCCAGCAATACATTAAAAGGATCATCCACCATGACCAAGTGGGATTTATCCCCAGGATGCAAGGGTAGTTCAACATTCACAAATCAATCAATGTGATAGAACATATTAATAAGAGGAGAGAGAAGAACTATGTGATCCTCTCAATTGATGCAGAAAAAGCATTTGACAAAATACAGCATCCTTTCCTGATTAGAACTCTTCAGAGTATAGGGATAGGGGGAACATTCCTCAAGCTCATAAAATCCATCTATGAAAAACCCACAGCGAATATCATCCTCAATGGGGAAAAGCTGAGAGCCTTTCCCTTAAGATCAGGAACATGTCAAGGATGCCCACTCTCACCACTATTGTTCAACATAGTACTAGAGGTCCTAGCAACAGCAATCAGACAGCAAAAAGAAATAACAAGTATTCAAATTGGCAAAGAAGAAGTCAAACTCTCTCTCTTTGCAGATGACATGATACTTAATGTGGAAAATCCAAAAGACCCAACCCCCAAATTACTAGAACTCATACAGCAATTCAGTAATGTGGCAGGATACAAAATCAATGCACAGAAATCAGTTGCTTTCTTATACACTAACAATGCAACTGTAGAAAGAGAAATTAGAGAAACGATTCCATTTACAATAGCACCAAAAACCATGAGATACCTCGGAATAAACCTAACCAAAGAGGTAAAAAGATCGATACTGTAGGAACTACAGAACCCTCATGAAAGAAATTGAAGAAGACACAAAAAAATGGAAAAACATTCCATGCTCATGGATCAGAAGAATAAACATTGTTAAAATGTCTATGCTACCCAGAGCAATCTATACCTTAAATGCCATCCCGATCAAAATTCCAATGACATTTTTCCAAGTGCTGGAACAAACAATCTTAAAATTTGTATGGAATCAGAAAAGACCCCGAATCGCCAAGGAAATGTTGAAAAAGAAAAACAAAGCTGAGGGCATCACGCTGCCTGATTTCAAGCTATATTACAAAGCAGTGATCACCAAGACAGCATGGTACTGGCACAAAAACACACATATAGACCAATGGAACAGAATAGATAGCCTGGATATGGACCCTGAACTTTATGGTCAAATAATCTTCGACAAAGCAGGAAAAAATATGCAATGGAAAAAAGACAGTCAATTCAATAAATGGTGCTGGGAAAATTGGATAGCTATATACAGAAGAATGAAACTAGACCATTCTCTAACACCATACACAAAGATAAACTCAAAATGGATGAAAGACCTCAATGTGAGACAGGAATCCATCAAAACCCTAGAGGAGAACATAGGTGGTAACCTCTTCAACATCAGCCACAGCAACTTGTTTCAAGATACATCTCTGAAGGCAAGTGAAACAAAAGCAAAAATGAACTTTTGGGACTTCATCAAGATAAAAAGCTTCTGCACAGCAAAGGAAACAGTCAACAAAACAAAGAGGCAACCCACAGAATGGGAGAAGCTATTTGCAAATGACACTATAGACAAAGCGCTGATTTCCAAGATCTATAAAGAACTTCTCAAACTCAACACCCAAAAAACAAATAATCAAGTCAAGAAATGGGCAGAAGACATGAACAGACACTTCTCCAAAGAAGACATACAAATGGCTAACAGACACATGAAAAAATGTTCATCATCATTAGCCATCAGGGAAATTCAAATCAAAATCACATTGAGATACCATCTTACACCAGTTAGAAAGGCAAAAATGGACAAGGCAAGAAACAACAAATGTTGGAGAGGCTGTGGAGAAAGGGGAACCCTCTTACACTATTGGTGGGAATGCAAGTTGGTACAGCCACTTTGGAAAACAGTGTGGAGGTTCCTCAAAAAATTAAAAATAGAGCTACCCTATGATCCAGCAATTGCACTCCTGGGTATTTACACCAAAGACACAGATATAGTGAAAAGAAGGGCCATATGCACCCCAATGTTCATAGCAGCTATGTCCGCAATAGCCAAACTGGAAAGAGCCGAGATGCCCTTCAACAGATGAATGGATAAAGAATATGTGGTCTATGTATACAATGGAATATTACTCAGCCAGCAGAAAGGATGAATACCCAACTTTTACATCAACATGGATGGGACTGGAGGAGATTTTGCTAAGTGAAATAAGTCAAGCAGAGAAAGTCAATTATCATATGGTTTCACTTATTTGTGGAACATAAGGAATAGCATGGAGAACATTAGGAGAAGGAAGGGAAAAATGAAGGCAGGGAAATTGGAGGGGGAGACGAACCATGAGAGACTATGGACTCTGAGAAACAAACTGAGGGTTTTAGAGGGGAGAGGGGTGGGTGGATGGGTTAGCCGGGTGATGGATATTAAGGAGGGCACGTATTGAATGGAGCACTGGGTATTATACAAAAAGAATGAATCATGGAACATTACATCAAAAACTAATGATGTACTCTATGGTGACATAGATAACATAATAACATAATAAAATTAAATTAAATTTAAAAAAAGAAGGATAAAAAATGAGTTTCTAAAACAAGTTGTGGAACCAAATTTGCTGGAAGCCACCAACTAATGAAAGGCTAGTCTTCCCAATTGTAATTTTATTTTTTTTATATTTTAAAATTATTTTTAAAATATTTCAAATATTTATTGAGTATTGTATCTGTTCTCTGAGCCTCTCTTTACCTTTCCTTGCAGTTACTCTTGTTCTCATTACACACGAGGACTCCTGGGAGATAGCTGTCTTCTTTGTTCCTAATTGCTGCTTCTAGACAAGACCACTTCTCGTCCCTTCTCTCTCAAAGACTCACCTAATCTGAAGTACATACCACAAGATTATACCAACTTGCCTCATTTATGGAATATTTTAGTACCTGAATCCCTTTTTTTCTTCACCAGTGTGTGTTTTCACCCTTGAATGGATTCATCAGTCCAAGGAGATGATCCATGCCCTGCCTTGGCTTCTAAGTTCCTTTATTTCCTCATGACTAGTTCTCCTTCTCCACTGCATTTTGCCAATTCCACTTCTGTAATCATACCTCCAAACCACAATACCTTCCAAGTCTCGACTGAACATCCCACTCTCAAAATTTCATCCTTTCTTTGCAGCTCACTCATTTTGTTACCCTGATTTGCTACCCATGGGACTCCATGGACTAACTCACCATTTTCTTACTATTCATGACTTCCGCCTGTCCTCCAGTTCCACTTCCCTGCCTCCCCTCTTATAGTTCCAGGCCCAACCTCATTTCCGCTCCCCCACTCCCTGCATACCTCCTCATCTCCCTTCATGGCTCTCATCTGGCAAATCCCAACCCAGTCATCTTAAATCTGATTCTTCTCCTAGTCCACATCCACATCTGAGGACCGCTGGTGGGACAAAGCCCACATCATTGCTGAATGGTCACATTTGGTTTATTTAAACTCTTTTATTTTGAGATGATTGTAGGTTCAGGTGCGGCCATAGGAAATAATACAAAAAGATCCCTTGTACACTTTACCCAGTTTTCAACAAAGGTAACACCTTGTAAAAGGCAGTAAAATATCCCAACCAGGATGTTGACATCAATTTGATCAAGATACAGAACATTTCTACCACAAGGATATGTCTTACTGCTTTTTTATGGCCAAACCCACTTTCTTCCCACTTCTACCATGTCTTTAATGCTTGAAAACCACTAATCTGTTCTTTATTTCTTTAAATTTGACATTTCAAGAATTTTATATAAGTCATATACATTGAACCATAGAATATGTGGCCTTTTGAGATTGGGATTTTTCACTCAGTATCATTCTCTGTAGATTCATCCACATTGTCGTGTGTATCAATAGTCTGTTCCTTTACATTGCTGAGTAGTACTCCATGCTGTGGCTATACCACAATTTGATTAACCTTTCACTCATTGAAGGGCATCTGGGTTATTTCCAATTTGGGGCTATTATGAAAGCTGTCGTAAGCATTCATGTGTAGGTATTCATGTGAATGTCTCTTTATTTCTCTGGAGTAAATACCAAGAGTATAATTGCTGGGTCCTATAATAGTTGCATGTTTAAACTTTAAAGAAACTGCTGAACAGTTTTCTGGAGAGACTCTACCATTTTACATTTCCATGAACAATGTACAAGTAACTCAATTTCTATGTATTCTCACCAGCATTGGTGTTGTCACTTTTATTATTATTATTATTATTATTATTATTATTATTTGTTCTTCTGATAGAAGTATGGTAGTCTTTCATTGCAATTTTAATTTGTATTTCCTCAATGGATAGTGATAGACACATTTTCCTGTACTAATTTGCCATCAGTTTGTCCTTTTAGGTGAAATGTCTATTCATACCTTTTGCCCATTTTCTGATTTTATTTATTTATTTTTATTGTTGATGTTAAGAGTTCTTTATATATTCTAGATACCAGAGTTTTGTTGGGTATGTGGTTTTCAAATATTTTCTCCTGGTCTATAGCTTGCCTTATCCTTTTAATAAGGTCTTTCACAGAGCAAATGTTTTTAATTTTGATGAAATCCTATTTATCAAATTTTTATGGACCATTCTTGGTGTCAAGTCTAAAAACTTCTTTGCCTAGTCTTTGAGCCTAAAAATATTCTCCTATTTTTTTTCTAAAAGTTTTATAATTTTACATTTTACACTTAAGTCCGTGACCCATTTTGAGCTAATTTTTATATAAGGTATGGGAGGGTGGAGGTTCACGTTTTTTGCCTGTGGCTGTCCAGTGGTACCATCTCTGTTTGTTGAAAGGGCTGTCTTTCCTCCATTGAATTGCTTTTGTGCCTTTGAGGGGAAAAATCATCTGGCATATCTATATGGGCCTATTTCTGGGGTATCTATTCTGTATCATTGATCAATGTCTATCCCTCTGGCAATGACTTTGATCATGTTGTAAAAATTCACATACATCCCAGCTGGCCTTTACCAATGCCCAGCCACCCACCATATCTAACTGCTTGTTCTCAGTCTCATAAGGATGACCGTTTAATATCTCTTGCTGTTGCTAAGTGTTCATCACCCTCTCCACCCACTTCACCCTCAGCCTATTTCCTCACTTCTTATTTTCCTGAGAAAGTAGATGCTATTGAGGGAATTACCTTACTTCCCCACCACCATGTCTACCAATAGCCGGCATCTGGCTCACATGTTCTCTCTTCTCTCCTGTGGCACTTGTGAAGTGTTCTTGTCTAAGGCTGGTCCTGCAGCTTGTTGCTTGGATTCAGTTTGTTCTTGAAATTATCCCCTCTCCCTCCTGAATCTACAAATTTTCCCCATTATGCCCATCAGCACAGATTATGTCATAATCACTCCACATAAATGACAACTATAAAAACCTCTGTAGAGGAAATTATGAAAAACTGCAAAATAGAACAAAAGTTTATTAAGTCTCTTCTACGGAAAGCAATGCATTATCTAAATACATTTTCCCTGGTGATCTGGTTCTCAGAGGCTCTGCACCTTTCATTGTCTTTGAGCTCTTTTATGACTCTGGAAGTTATAGATAGCTGATAGCAATGAAAATGATAGTTATCCACAGATACACAAATTCCGTCTTGTGGGAAGACAATTAATTTCCTTTTTCCTCCATGGAAAAGCTAGTTTTGCAGCTCTTTGTAAATTCATGTCAGCATTCCTGACTTAGCCCTCTAGGTGTAGTGCAGTAATTTAAATTCTCTTTGGAACCAGTGATGACATCTTACTAGTTCCCTCATTAATTGATGAATTACATAAAATATTTGACACATGTTCATTTTTTATTTATTTGAGTAATTATTTTAAAATTTAAAAATTATTATTCTTTAATATATCCATAAACCCATGTCCCCCTGTGGCTACATATAGTTCTATTTACTGGCCTCCCTTTTACTAAAAACTGTCTTGAAAGTGTTGTCTGTATGTGTTGTCTCCATGTCCATCCTGGGCTGATGTAAAGAAGGGATCCAGTATGATTTCTTGCATGCCTGAGTTGTGGACTAAGATTTGATCTATTCTCATGTGCATGCATCTGTCTCAAGATGATGTCATGACTTGTTATAATTGAGAACAAAGTAGAATCCTCTATATCAGGTCTTTGGGGACCCCTTGAGATGGTGGGAGAGGTTACAGAGATGGTGGAAGAATGTGAAGGGTTTTTTAAACCACCTCTGTCCTTAAAAGAGTTAAAATTTTTGCTATATTCCACATAGCAAAGAATGTCATCATAGGAATTCAAATTCTATTCACCCATATCACTCTGAAGCAGAATTTCTCAACCTGGATATTATTGACATTTTGGGCAAGATAATTCTTTGAGAAAGGGCAGCTGTCCTGTGCGTTATAGGATGTTTAGTAGCATCCCTGACCCCGACCCACTAGATGCCAGTAGTACCACTCCCCTACCCAGTTGTGAAATCCAAAAATGTCTCCAAACATTGTCAAAAGTCCCCTGGGGTGGGGGCAGGGATTAAAATTACCCCAGTTGAGAACCACTCTTCTAGGGTTCTAGATCTGAGTGACTATTATGGTAGATTTCATTTCCATAGAAAGCCAAAGAAGCCCATAAGGTCTCCTGGGACCTTCTGTCAGGAGATATCACCCAGCATTTCTGTAGCAACCTGGACATTGGGGCAAGACAGTGAGCAGCCTCAGCTCTCTAGTGCCAGGAGCCTTATGGCATCCGCAGTTAGAAAGTCCTCCTCTTTTTCTAACTCATCTCTTTGACTAACAATTTAAATTGCTTCCTTCATTCTCTGCCAAGGTGGCAGGGAACAATTGTGAACAGTTTGAATTCAAAATCAGGAGATAAACCTTGTAGGCTCAGCTCAACCTCTGACTGGTTAATCTGACCAGGCAAAGAGAATTACTATCTAGGAATTGATTCCTCATTTTTAAAATGGGAGGGATTGATGAAAAGCAGTGGCGGGGGGTGGGGGGAGGGCTGCTCTCTGTAATGTATAACTAGGACTGCCCTCCTTCTTCCTTTGCCTTGGCGTATTACATGAGCTTGGATTTCAACCTCTTTGTCTTCATGGATTTCATTAGTCCCCCCACCATCCTCTTAAGACTTTTTAAAGCTTCAACTTTTGCAAGCCTGGTTTCCTAGGCTGCTACCTTAATCATCTTATCTGTGTAATTTTATTCCAGGTAAAGAATTCTAGATTATTGTGCTGTCCAATTGTTGCCACTAGCCACACATGGTTATTTAAATTTAAAAATTTATAATTAAACGACATTTAAAATCAGTTTCTCCATTGCACTAGTCAAGTGCTCAGTAGTGACATAGAGCTGGTAATTGTACTGGACAGTGTTTATGTGGAGTATTTCCATTACC
The DNA here is from genome assembly GCF_964656455.1 of Halichoerus grypus. Taxonomy (NCBI): domain Eukaryota; kingdom Metazoa; phylum Chordata; class Mammalia; order Carnivora; family Phocidae; genus Halichoerus; species Halichoerus grypus. Next base: position 91,849,782 of record NC_135721.1, read on the forward strand.
ATTGTCACAGCAAGTTCTTTTTTTTTTTTTAAGATTATTTATTTATTTATTTGACACAGAGAGACACACAGAGAGAGGGAACACAAGCAGGGGGAGTGGGAGAGGGAGAAGCAGGCTTCCCGCTGACCAGGGAGCCCAATGTGGGACTTGAACCCAGGACCCTGGGATCATGACCTGAGCCAAAGGCAGATGCTTAATGACTGAGCCACCCAGGCGTCCCTATCACAACAAGTTCTAAGCATGTCAAACACTTTGTCCTCATGGACTTGATATATTTGCCTGTTTTATGAAGCTGAGTATTTTTATGCATCTGTTATTTTTAATTTCTCTTCTTCCCACCTATACATCACTCAATGTTGAGTTATTCTTGGATTTTTGACTTGTCATTTTCAGCTTTTTCAGTTCTATGGCATAATTGCTAACTTTAATCCACAAATAGGAGCAGAAAGGTAATGGGCTGAACCCATACTCTTTTTTCAGCTGAGGTGGTGCTGGGGTCCCCTTGCTGCACAATAAAAGAGGACATGGAGATGCTGGTGATGCTAGTTTCTTTCAGCCCCTCAACAGAGCATCCTGTGTGGTCCAATGCGGAGCCCTGTGAGGTGTTGTTTTAAAGCTCTCGTGGGTGTTTGGCTGGGGAAATCTCTCTCTAAGTACTTCTACCACTGCTAGGTGTCTCCTTGATTGAAAAACAACAACAACAACAATAACAACAACAGCAACAAAGAACTCTCTATTTTCCAGATAAAGGTTAATTCAGCATTTGAGTTTCTGATATGAAAGCAAGTACACCCAGGATGCCAAACTATCATCCCAAGGTCCTACCCATACCTCCTTATGCTCTCTGATATGAAACAAAAAAAATTATTATAGCTCTGTTAAAGTAACCAGAATAGGCCCAAGATGGAGTCACTCATGTTATGCCCCACATCAGCAAACCAAAACTAAACTAAGTTTCTATGCTTAGCTGTCCCAGAGAAGGAAGATCATGTCAACCACTCAGTGCTCAGCACAAGTTACCTGACCCAGATCCAAGACTTCCCTTTGTTTCATATAGGGAAAGTAACCCTGCTTTAACCAATCAGCAAATGCCCAGTGTAACTTCCTTGTTCCTGTTCACTTTGGTCTATAAAAGATCTCTTGAATTGTACAGCTCTTTGGAGCTCCTTCCTATCAGCTCTATTGGATGCTGCTTGAATCATGACTTGCTGAATAAAAGCCTATGAGATCAGTAAAATGTCTGTGGAAATTTTTCTTTTAATAGGCTAGATCCCAGTTCAAGTATTCTTTATTCATGGAACCTTAATTTCTTACCTGTTAAGGGCAGAAATAATACTCATGCACAAGATAGTTGTGGAAGTCTATTCACTGAGAATGTTTGTAGCATTCCCAGCAGAGTTAAGTTCTGAATCAATGCTTAGGAAAACACTTTTTCTTCTTGAAGCAAGGGCTCCCTCTTGGCTCTAGGGGTACAGATGTTTATGCTGTGCCTGGTAGTGGCTTTTTCATAGGGTGATTTTTCTTCCTGCCTGTGATTATGAGTTCTTTAAGAAAGGGGCACATTTCATGTGCTTTGGTGGTCTTCATATATTTAGAACATTGCCTTTAGGCAAATATTTACTGATAGGCAGATGATTACATAGTCAATTTCTGGCATCCAATGTGTTCTTACTGAATAGAAAGGCTGGCTAATAGTCTCAGGACCATTAGGAGACAATTTATTTAATTAATATTTAATTTACATGTATTGCACAACTACATGGACATTGAGAGAAATACAGCTTCATCTCTGTTGGTTGAAAGAATAAACTTTTGGGGCGCCTGGGTGGCTCAGTCGGTTAAGCAGCTGCCTTCGGCTCGGGTCATGATCCCAGGGTCCTGGGATCGAGCCCTGCCTCGGGCTCCCTGCTCGGCAGGGAGCCTGCTTCTCCCTGTCCCTCTGCCTACTTGTTCTCTCTCTCTCTGTGTCAAATAAATAAATAAAATCTTTAAAAAAAAAAAGAAAATAAACTTTTGGGTAAAAATACTCTTTAATCTTGGTTTCTCAAGAATGAAGTGTGGTTAGATTTTACAGAATCCTTTTGTGGGATAGAGAACTTGGAGAAGCTCAGGGCAGCAGTGGTGTCTGGGGTCTGTTCCCGGACTGTGGTTTGGATGGGCGTTGTCTGTAGGGCTTGTGATAATTGAGCCATGGGTCACTTTGGCTCTAAATTGCAGTTGATAAAAGAACTGTTATAGTTACATTTGGTTTTGCTTATAGCATAAAGTAGCAGGGAGAATATTGGGCTAGGAGTCATGATGGCTATGTTTTAACCCAGATTTGGCATTTACATGGCAGACCCTGGCCAGTCATTCTGTTACTAGGCTATCTTTCTTCAGTCAGGAGGTAGGGACACCAACCTTTCCATTCCTATCTAGGAGAAAAATAACATGGGAAAATGGATATAGTATGTGAGAAGGCATTACATAAACGTATACATATTATTTGGGGTGGTGCAAATAACACAACTTCTTTTCATTTCTATGTGCAAAGCAAGAATGATAATATTTATTCATTCCTAAATCCTATTTTTAAGAATAAAGTAATATTTTTAGGAGAAGAGGAAAGTAACCAGTTAGTACAGAGTGGAGTTACATTTCTAACCCAGATGTGGGCAACACTTTAAAATCACAATCTCTACAAACAGAAGCACTGACATTTCCCATTATGTCTTTTGCAGTAGAAATAACTGAGATGGGAAAATGGACCAAGAGCATCTGTCACTTAAAAAGAAAGACAATTGAGTATGTAGGGGTCCTAAGTGATACTATCCTGACTGAAAATCATTTGACACCTTAGGAAAATTTAAGATTTGTTTCAGTTTAGAACTTATTTTTCAAGGTTCTTTAGTTAATAACTACCTAGTGCTTATGATGCATCTTCTTCATAAAGATAATTTGTGTGCTTTGTTGTTGTTGTGTGGACTAAGTCTGGCTAGCCAATAAATCTATGAAAAAGATATTCAACCTATTTGCATCAAATAGATGTAAACCAAAACAATAAGGAGTTTGAATATAAATCTATAGCTGACATGAGTGTGGGGAAATGGGTACCCCTTCATGGGGTTGGTGGGAGAGGAAGTGTCTATGCAGCCTGCCCATCACAGCAGGGACAGCATAAACACTTACCAATGGAAGGGCAGGTATTTAAACAAATTAGCTTACAGATATGCCCAACATAAAACAGGGTGCAAAAAACAGGGTGAAGATTTTGTTTAATACATATCTTTTAGGTAAAATCTTTTGTGTAGACACATATGGACATACACATGAATAGAGAGATGTCTAAAAAATTGTCTGTTTACCAAATGGTAATGACAGTTATCCCTGGACCAAGGGCTTTCAAGTAACTTTTACTTTCCCCTTTGTAAATTTTTAAAAATAATTTATATTATCCAAGAAAATGAATTAGTTTCTTTCATTTGAAAGATGGAAATGTATTTGGTAGTTATAGCATAAAGTAGACTGAAGGATAGCTTTCTCAACAAAAATTGTTTCATAGTCAGTGTATACTAACGACGTATATGACTTAAGAGACCTTCTTGAAAATCTTTGAAAATATGCAGCTGGTATGGACTGAATGTTTATGCTCCCCCCAACCCCAGTCCATACATTGAATTTCCAATCCCAAATGTTATGGTATTTGGAGGTAAAGTCTTTGGGAGGTAATTAAATTTCAATGAGGCCATGAGTATGGAGCCCCCATGATAAAATTAGTGTTTATAAGAAGAGAGAGACTGGATCTCACTCATTCTTTGCCATGTGAGGACACAGCAAGAAGGCAGCCACCTGTACACCAGAAAGAGAGCCCTCACCAAGAACTCAACTATGCCAGCACCCTAATCTCAGACTTCCAGCCTCCAGAACTGTGAGAAATAGATGTTTATTGTTTAAGACATCCAGCCTATGGTATTTTGTTATAATATCTCAATTGACTAAGGAAGTGGTCCAAGTTTCCTTCCCAGGCCCAGGCTTCTGGGTGATTGAAGCACAATTTGGCTTGGAGGTCAGGGCTGGACCAGATGCAGGAGCAAGTCCTATGAATTTTTCATGCAGGATCTCTGCAGTACCAGTATTGCTTTTCCTTTTGGCAGGAAACAAGTATTCAGAAACATTCTTAATGGGAAAGATGTGTTCCGTGTTCCTTTGTCCAGCCTGGCTCTGACTCATAAATTGCACTGCCCCAGCCTCCACTCATCCTTGCTGAGAGACTTGAGTAATAATGTCGTAAAATAGTTGGAAGTCCTATTCTGGATCAGAAAATGTCACCAAGACCCAGCCAGACTATGCTGCCCAAGTTTTACAACAAAGTTTAAGTGTTTCCTCTATTTAAGGAAAAGTACAAGACAGCTGAAATGCTCATTGTATTTTCAAATTCAGTGCCTTAGAAAACTGCAGGCTGGAAGTGGAAAAATGTCTTTTTTAAAAAATACTATTTCCTTTAGGAAATTCCATATGTGTGCACACGAATGCAAGATTCTCAAAGAACCTTTCTCAGTCACTTTGTATGTGTATATGTGTGGGGTCTGAATGTGAACAAACTATTAGATTTCTACTCCTTGCTTAAACAAACAGAAATATCCTTTGCATCTCAGGGATTCCACTTTCTAGGGCATTCACTCTCTAAGGCAATCTGAAAGAAACACAAACAAGTGTCTTGTCATCTGCCTTCTCCCTTGGGAAGGAAGCAGGTATGACATTATTCAAAACAAAAACTACAACTATAGTATCAGCTGTAAATGATGCAGACTCTTCCTTGATGTGCTATATCTCTTTTTATAAACTTTACATTAAAAAGTTTTCTCATAAAAGGAGAATTACAGACCAATATCCCTGATGAACATGGATGCAAAAATTCTCACCAAAATACTAGCCAATAGGATCCAACAGTACATTAAAAGGATTATTCACCACGACCAAGTGGGATTCATCCCTGGGCTGCAAGGTTGGTTCAACATCCGCAAATCAATCAACGTGATACAATACATTAACAAAAGAAAGAACAAGAATCATATGATCCTCTCAATAGATGCAGAAAAAGCATTTGACAAAGTACAGCATCCTTTCTTGATCAAAACTCTTCAGAGTATAGGGATAGAGGGTACATACCTCAATATCATAAAAGCCATCTATGAAAAACCTACAGCGAATATCATTCTCAATGGGGAAAAACTGAGAGCTTTCCCCCTAAGGTCAGGAACGTGGCAGGGATGTCCACTATCGCCACTGCTATTCAACATAGTATTGGAAGTCCTAGCCACAGCAATCAGACAACAAAAAGAAATCAAAGGCATCCAAATTGGCAAAGAAGAAGTCAAACTCTCACTCTTTGCAGATGATATAATACTTTATGTGGAAAACCTAAAAGACTCCACCCCAAAACTGCTAGAACTCATATAGGAATTCAGTAAAGTGGCAGGATATAAAATCAATGCACAGAAATCAGTGGCATTCTTATACACCAACAAGACAGAAGAAAGAGAAATTAAGGAGTTGATCCCATTTACAACTGCACCCAAAACCATAAGATACCTAGGAATAAATCTAACCAAAGAGGCAAAGAATCTGTACTCAGAAAACTATAAAATACTCATGAAAGAAATTGAGGAAGACACAAAAAATGGAAAAACGTTCCATGCTCATGGATTGGAAAAACAAATATTGTGAAGATGTCAATGCTACCTAGAGCAATCTACACATTCAATGCAATCCCTATCAAAATACCATCCACTTTTTTCAAAGAAATGGAACAAATAATCCTAAAATTTGTATGGAACCAGAAAAGACCCTGAATAGCCAGAGGAATGTTGAAAAAGAAAAGCAAAGCTGGTGGCATCACAATTCCGGACTTCCAGCTCTACTACAAAGCTGTCATCATCAAGACAGTATGGTACTGGCACAAAAACAGACACATAGATCAATGGAACAGAATAGAGAGCCCAGAAATGGACCCTCAACTCTATGGTCAACTAATCTTTGACAAAGCAGGAAAGAATGTCCAATGGAAAAAAGACAGTCTCTTCAACAAATGGTGTTGGGAAAATTGGACAGCCACATGCAGAAGAATGAAACTGGACCATTTCCTTACACCACACACAAAAATAGACTCCAAATGGTTGAAAGACCTCAATGTGAGACAGGAGTCCATCAAAATTCTAAAGGAGAACACAGGCAGCAACCTCTTCAACCTCAGCCGCAGCAACTTCTTCCTAGAAACATCACCAAAGGCAAGGGAAGCAAGGGCAAAAATGAACTATTGGGACTTCATCAAGATAAAAAGCTTTTGCAAAGCAAAGGAAACAGTCAACAAAACCAAAAGACAACTGACAGAATGGGAGAAGATATTTGCAAATGACATATCAGATAAAGGGCTAGTATCCAAAATCTATAAAGAACTTACCAAACTCAACACCAAAAGAACAAAGAATCCAATCAAGAAATGGGCAGAAGACATGAACAGATATTTTTCCAAAGAAGACATCCAAATGGCCAACAGACACATGAAAAAGTGTTCAATATCGCTCGGCATCAGGGAAATCCAAATCAAAACCTCAATGAGATACCACCTCACACCAGTCAGAATGGCTAAAATTAACAAGTCAGGAAATGACAGATGTTGGCAGGGATGCGGAGAAAGGGGAACCCTCCTACACTGTTGGTGGGAATGCAAGCTGGTGCAGCCACTCTGGAAAACAGTATGGAGGTTCCTCAAAAAGTTGAAAATAGAGCTACCATATGATCCAGCAATTGCACTCCTGGGTATTTACCCCAAAGATACAAAAGTAGGGAACCGAAAGGCTACGTGCACCCCGATGTTTATAGCAGCAATGTCCACAATAGCCAAACTGTGGAAAGAGCCAAGATGTCCATCAACAGATGAATGGATAAAGAAGATGTGGTATATATATACAATGGAATATTATGCAGCCATCAAAAGGAATGAGATCTTGCCATTTGCAACGACGTGGATGGAACTGGAGGGTATTATGCTGAGCGAAATAAGTCAAACAGAGAAAGACATGTATCATATGACCTCACTGATATGAGGAATTCTTAATCTCAGGAAACAAACTGAGGGTTGCTGGAGTGGGGGGTGGGGTGGGAGGGATGGGGTGACTGGGTGATGGACACTGGGGAGGGTATGTGTTCTGGTAAGCGCTGTGAATTGTGCAAGACTGTTGAATCTCAGATCTGTACTTCTGAAACAAATAATGCAATATATGTTAAGAAAGAAAAAAAGAAGAAGAAGAATGTAGCAGGAGGGGAAGAATGAAGGGGGGGAAATCGGAGGGGGAGAAGAACCATGAGAGACAATGGACTCTGAAAAACAAACTGAGGGTTCTAGAGGGGAGGGGGTTGGGAGGATGGGTTAGCCTGGTGATGGGTATTGAGGAGGGCACGTTCTGCATGGAGCACTGGGTGTTATGCACAAACAATGAATCATGGAACACTATATCTAAAACTAATGATGTAATGTATGGGGATTAACATAACAATAAAAAAAATTAAATAAAAAAAAAAGTTTTCTCATAAATCTAGTCTACACCACTTCTGCCCCAAGAATAGTGTTGCTGTGGAGAACTTATATAGGGCAGAGTTCTTAATTTGTGGGCAGGGGTCCATAAACTTGGGTGTGGAGCAAAACCTACACCTCTTTCACTTACCTTGTGCTTGCATTATGAATGTAGGCAGCAAACCATGTCAGTTATTAGCAAAACCTTTGCCTTGTCACTCTTAAAGATCACAGGTATTTTCATATCACATTATAGTCACCACTGATATCTGGGATCATTCTTTATACTCATCAGTAATTTGAAATCATGGTCAGTATGAAACTACTGGTAGATCCTTACTTCTCAATTTGTTGAAGAAGATCTTTATATCACAATTAAAAAATATTTTGATAAGCACATCTCCAGATAATTGGTTTCCTTATAATCCTTTGTGTTTTGTACATTGAAAAGCGTTATGATGAGAAGGGGCCTTACCCTATAGGCCTGCAGGCTTACCCTATACTGTGGCACACAGTGGCAAGTAACCATTATGCTGATGCACATATAGGGAGTCCTTGTGCAGGTGGAGCCTTGGGGTTGGAGAGAACTCAGGGCCCACCTGGATGACTTCTTCCTTCTGGGGCTGCTCTCTAAAGACTGCTTGCTTCATGAGGCCATTTTTTTTCTCATCTCTTTTCTACTACTTTCCAACTCTGCCACTCATCCCTTTGTTCAGTGGGTTAAGTCAAGAGGATTTAAGGCTGGAGTGTGTAGTGACATCATTTTGGAGTGCTTTCTTAGTATTCATTTCCCTATCTTTCACCAATCCTGTCCCTGTTTCCCTCTACCAAGGTCAAAAATAAATAGTGGGTAAGATTGGTCACCTTGGGATTGAATTGGCTTAGCTAGTGATTGGTTCAGGGTGGGCATGTGACCTTATCTGGACCAATGAGAGTGATTCCATGACTCTTCTGGATCTAAGAGCAGAAAGTTTCCTTCTCCTGTGGACACTCAGAGGGTATGGAGAGATTAGGGTTGAGGTAGCTGCAGCCATTTCACTACTGAGGCAACCCATAGAGAACAGAACCAAGAGTTAAAGAAAACAAGTCCCTTGGTGACAATTTAAGAGCTGCTGGATCGAGCCCCATCTAGAGCTACCTACTCTGGACTTCCAGTTAGTGCCATCTGTGTATTTCCTCTATTATTCAAGCTATTAAAAAATAATTTATCTTAAAATGAGACACAAGCACAATGCACAGCTCAATGAGTATTATAAAATAAACACATTTGTAACTACCCACGTTTGGAAATGGAACTTTGTCAATCACCTCAGAAGCACCTAGGATCCGAACCTACGCCCTCCCCAAAATGTAACTACTATCCTGAATGTTATATCAATCATGATCCGAACCTACGCCCTCCCCAAAATGTAACTACTATCCTGAATGTTATATCAATCACTTGCTTGTGTTTCTTCATAGTTTGTTTTGTCACAAAATATGCATCCCTGAACACTATAGTTTGATATTGTTCATGGCTATAAATCTGCTGTTATTTTAGTTCCTTTTAGTCCATTAATTGCCTCTCCACTCCTCCATTTTCCTTACAATTTATCATTGAACAAGCAAGACCTAGGACACTTGATCTATAACATGGATTATGCTGATTGCACAGATGTCCTGGGTATTTTCCACAAGTCAACAGCTAAATCCAAGGCTGAGCTGGACTCAGGCTCAGTCCCTCTAGCAGGACTCTAGGTGATATGGTGGTCTTCCATCTGGAAGCCCATGATGTCTGGTTGTCTCTCTTTTTGTGATGTTGTGACCACTGGTGTGAGGGGGGTGCAGGGAGTGGCTAACAGTAGAAGTGGCTAAAAGTTATTTTGCTCTCTACTATAGCCACAAACAACAGTCCTAACCATTGTTGGTGACACTCCTGCCAGCTGGGTTGGGCCCTTTCCCTTAGGGCCTGCCTTGGTACAATGGTGCCTGTTGGCAGCTGTGGGGTTCCTCTATCAGATACCTCATTACTTTCTGGTTTTGTTCTCTATTCCACACATGGTGATAGCATTCAGGACTTGTGCCTGTTAGTTGGTTGTCTTCATCTGCTTATGTTTTGGAGCTTATAGGGGGTCTTTTCCATTTGCTTTAATGTGAGGATGTGAAGAGATTCAAAAGCTGTGTTTCATTTTCCCAGAGTCCCCTTTTGTTCACATCAGTTTAGTGGGTTCTCTGATGCATAGAACTAAAAGATGCCCTCAGTGAAATAAAAACATCTAATCTAATCACCATTATATGAAGGTGAGAAAAATGATGTCCAAGGACAACATGGCTTAAACAGGGGCCCATGGCATGCTATTCACAGAGCTGGGATGTCTGAATCCTGGATCATTGCTTCTCCCCACCATCATCTCCCAAAGTCAAGAGGCAATAAACTAGTGAGCTCTCTGGCAAGTGAGCTGCCAAACTCCAGTCACTGAGCCGCATCTCCAGGCTCAGATAAACCATCTTTCTCTTTCCATATTTCACAATTTGAAGACATCTTCCCAGAGCCATTGACACATCTTTTGATTGTTTCCGCATGGTCTGCAATGTAAGTTTTCTTTTGCGTGTGTGCATCTTTTAGAAAAATTTCTCTTAAACAATGTGTTGGACATCAAAAAGTTAAGAGTGATTTAAAGATTACCATACAGGTGAGAATCCTGGTTTGCAATATTTCTGTATTCAAATGAAGAATGTGGTAAATAGTTTGATTTAAGCAAACTCAGTGTACAAAATACATATTGCCTTGAAAGGTTAATGAGCATTCCCTTTCCAAAAGAATTTTCATCATTGGTTTTCTGGTGGACAACTTTCAAACTGGGTTCCCAGAAGCACGCAGAATTCACCAAGATGTCAGAGACTTCTGTAAGTATAAGAGGAAGTGGGGAGTAGAACCTATCAGGCTTCAGACTTGGATTAATTTTATATGGAGACAAGCTGCATAAAATGTCATTTGCAAGTGAAGTTCCTCTGCCAAAAGACGGAAAAAGGAAAAAAGAACCCACTGCCTAATGAACTTAGTATGAATGAAAAGATTTATAAATTCTCAGGAATATATTTATTAAGTAATGGGTTTTCCTTTCTGGTTATTTTAGGAATTTAAATATGTCTTTAATATAACATTATTGGCACTGAGTCATAAGCTGGAATACATCAGAGAATTGAAGAACTTTGGAAATTCCCAAAATTTCTGGAAAGAGTTTTTATGAATTAAAATTGCCTTTATACTTTGAAACAATCTTATACTTACAGAAAATTTGCAAGGGAAGTATGAGGATTTCCTGCATATCTTTTACCCAGATTCCCCAAAAGTTAACATTTTCCCACATTTGCATTATCATTCTCTCTCTGTATATACATATTTTTAGTATTTATTATGAATAATTTGGGAGTCACTTGCAAACATGACATCTAATTTTCCTTCTTTTTATTCTTAAATGCTTCAAGGCACTTTTCCTAAAAACAAGTGCATCCTCTTACTTAACCCAGTACTATTATCAAAATCACGAAATTAACATTAATGTAATATTATTTCTAATCTAAAGACCTAATTTAGATTTTGTGAATTGACCCAATAATGTCCTTTTTGGCAAAAGAATGGTTCATGATCTTGCCAAGAAACTTTAGTCTCCTTTCATCAGAAAGTTTTTGTTTTTGTTTGTTTTTCTTTCCTTTTTGAGTACAAGCCAGATATTTTGTAGAATGCCCTTGAATTTGGGTTTGTCTGATGTTTTTTCATGTTTAGATTCAGGTTATTCATTTGGGCAAGGTTAACAACTGAGATGCCATTGTGTCCTTCTCAGTGCTTTATGTCATTGAGACACACAGAGTCTATTTGTCCCATTACTAGCGAAATTAACTCTGATCACTTGATGACTATTGTGTCTGTGTCTGTCAGATTTCCCCTAGTTTTGTAATTAATACGTATGTTATGGAGAGATAGCTGAAATAAAGATCATGTTTCTCATCAATTTTCACCTGGTGTTTTCAGAATCTAGTCATCTGAATCAGTGACTACTATGACAAGAATTAGTTTGGTTTTCCCCCTTGCTGTCTCTGTCTTCACCATATGCACAGAACTCCCCACTTCTCACGAGCCCACTCTTACCACATTGGTCACAATCTCATCTTGGTGCTTTTGCAATGGCTTCTGTGTAATCTCCCTGTTCTACCTTCCACTCCTCCAGACTCCTGACAAGCTCTTTCAGGGCTCTGCTGCTCCCTCTGCCTGGCACAGCCTTCCCAGATAGTGTCATGACTAGCCACTTTGCCTCCTTCAAGACTTTGTCAAATGCCACCTGTCCGTGAGGACTACACCACATGTAATTTTTCCTTTACACCATCAACACCTATGGAACTACTATGACATTTTACTTATTAGGGTTTGTATTGTTTTCCACCTCCCCCTGCTAGAAGGCAAGCCCTATAAGGCAAGAAGCTGGTGCCTCTTTTGACCACTGAGGTATTATGAATATCTAGAACAATGCTTGTCACTTAGTAGTTGCTCAGAAAGTATTTGTGAAATGAATGAAAAAGGGAGATAATCTGTATTATAAAAATGGTTGTTAGTTGAGAAAATATTAGGTGTTTGTATAGATCTATTAGGTCTTTATTCCTCCTAAATTATTTCTAAAATTTCCTGCTCCTCTCACTTCCTTCTGTAGACAACCCCTTCCTCTCTCATATTTTAAAGCACAAACTTCAAATCCATCCTTGCCACATCTGTATCTCCAGTTCAGGACAATCTCTAGGCTATAAACTCCTGCTTTCCATATCTCATGGGCATTTCTCTGGTCCACATGATCCTCAGGTTCTACTTGTTTGATCTAAATCCCTTGTCTGATTTTTGAACCCAACCTTCATCTGACTTTTCCACTTGGGCTATTGTCACAGCCATCCTCTGATGGCCAAGTACAGACCAAGAAGTCATCTTAATTCTCTTCTCTACCCATCACACCTTAGGTCCTTGATAATATTGTAGACATACTTGTCCTCCGCCATGTTTTTGCTATTCCCATGTCTTAACTATGGGCTTCAGCACCTCTCATCTGAGCCACAAAAACTGAAAGATAATATATGTGTCTTGCTTTAAGCTTCCAAATTTGTGGTAATTTGCTCTGTAGCAATTGATAGGTAGCCAATTTTTTTTTTCTCCATTAATAGCAGCTAACTTTTACTACACGTTGAGTGACTAGCATTATGCTAAATTCATTTAGTCTTCATGGTCTTACATATCTGAGAGATAGTATTATTACTGCATCATAGATAAGAAAAACTGAAGATTATAGGGGCTAAGTAATTTTCTAGGGACAAACAGTGAGTGTCAGAGTCACGGTTTGAGGGGAGACAATCTGACTCCAGGGTCCACATTCATAATACTCTACTCTCTGACTTTCCTCTGCTTGTCTCCCCTCTGTTTTGTTCTTCCCTCTGAAGCTATGGGATCTTTAGGGGCAAGGCTCATGAGCATTTATCACTTACCTATTCTACCAGGCAGAGTATCTAACACACATTAGACTCTTGATAAATGTTTCCTGAGTAGAGGCAGTCAAATTATGTAAAAATCCTTTTCTCAATGCTCACATACTAAAGGCAGTTAGCTGAGTTCATCTCAAGAGCAAGAAAGGTACATTCGTGCTTCCAGACAACAAAACCATTTTAATTGACACGGGTATCAGTACTTTTGGTTGTGTACTTTTACTTGCTGATCCAGGACAAAAAAGGCCAATTAGGTCTCACTTTAAGGATATACATCACTCTGTAAGGAGAATTCTGAGCCAGCACCAAGACTTGTTGAGAGCCAAGATCAATCAGTGATGTCTGCTATGGGACTGGGCAGAGTTCCACACACCTCTGCCATTTTCTATCAGGGAGCTGGTACATTTGTTCTCATCTTCCTGCTTAACATGCAAATAGCAAGAGGCAATACACAACTGGTATCTTGTATTGCAAACAAAGTTAGAATCAAAGACCTCTGGGCCTGCTTTGTGCAGTGACCTCAAGAGAAAGAGGAGTCGCGATAATGTGAGGGGTAGAGAATTGGAAGGAAGTTAGAACTTGGTTTGGCTCTACAATGCCAAAATCTGTCAAGAAGCAATGAACAAATATTTCTTTATTAAAAAACAAATGTTCACTTTAATATACTACACTCATGCCTTTAATAGCATGTTTTCATAACATCTGTAAATTATAACCTCTTTCAACTGAAAATATCTTTCCAACTTCAATGCTCAGATCAGACACTTTATTTTGCCACAGTATATCAGATGCCACTGAAAGACTGCTATTGTGTTCAGAGAAATAATGATTTGAATACAACTCTTTTTGTTACCTATACTTCTCTTCCTTCTTTCCCTACAAATAAGTTAAAGGTAGACTTATTTTTGGTTAAGGGAAGCACATTCAACATCACAACTGTTGCCAGGGGTGGGCAGAAGAGCTAAGAAGGAAGCCAAGTCATTAGATTTATAAATATGTTCAAATGCTTTTCCAATTGCTAATTAGTGGTTCAAACACACACACACACACACACACACACACACACACACACACACACACAGTTGCCAGAAAATAAATTGATCCCTTCCCAGTTGTTGCTCCTTCAGTAATATCAGTATTCTTAAAGCAGTTTATGCATATCACATCATCAAGAATACTAATATTCTGGGGTGCCTGCGTGGCTCAGTCGTTAAACGTCTGCCTTTGGCTCAGGTCATGATCCCAGGGTCCTGGGATTGAGCCCCGCATTGGGCTCCCTGCTCCACGGGAAGCCTGCTTCTCCCACTCCCCCTGCTTGTCCTCCCCCTCTCACTGTCTCTGTCAAATGAATGGATAAAATTAAAAAAAAAAAAAAAGAATACTAATATTCTGAGACTTTCCTTTTTATTTTACACTAACAACAACTTAATGCATTTGTTTACAGAGACATACCTTAAGTTCAGAAGAAAATGACCTTTCTTTGTGAATAGCAATTATTCTCTTAAAAATGCCTTTGGCTAACAGAAAAAGTCACATACCTGAAAGATTTTTAATTGCCTGAATCACGATCTCCTTGCTCTTAGGACCTCTCAGAGTATGTATGTGGAGAACTGCAAAAAGAAAGCTTGGAATTTTGTCATTATTTTCCATGAAGGGAAGGAAGTAGAGAGGGAGTATGGCATGGTGGTGGGTACCCCCCACACACCCTCCCACATTCATCATCCTACATTGTGCAGACCAGATACTAAGAATGCCAACTGTAGGTACTTGAGACTCTTGGCCAATGGGCTACTTCTAGTTGACTAAGCCTGCTCCCTTCCATGGGAGAGGCCAGAAATACTGGCAAATAATATCCTTCAGGAGAAGTCACAGATAGTCAGTGACTGAGAGATGTTGATGGATAGCATCCAACGTCCTTGTATTCTGATTATGACAATTCTAAGATGCCTTCCACCTATTCTCCCAGATAGCCCAGGGGGCTGAGCTCCAGTTCCCCAGAGCAGGAACCTACTCAGTAAGGTAGCTTTTTGTTGGCTTCTTCCCCTTCCCTTGTTCAATTTCTTACTCAACACAATTGGTGTTTCCCAGGGTCACCCCCTCCCTAATTAACAGCTTGTTCTGAGTCCCTGACTGGAGGAACTCACTTAAAGACAGTGAAAAAAATTCTCCGGTAGTGCTAATGTCCCAACCAGTGTTTTATGAAGCAGGGAAATAAGTAGGCAAAGAGAGACACACTACATTCTGAATTTTCATTGCAATTGCATGAAAAGCTAAAGAAGGTAATGAATTATGAAGTATTTATTGAGCAGAGGACAAAGCCAGTTACTCTCAGGCAGTTCAACTAGGATGTGTCTGGACTTTTTCTGGGTGATCTAACAAACTGGATCTCCTACAGAAGTTTTATATGAGAGTGGAGAGAGATAAAACCTCTAAAAAAGCTGCTTTCCAGAAGTAAGAAGAATGTAAAGAATAAAACAGACCCACTGTAACACAGAGAAATTTCTGTTGATATTCCTCGAGATTTCATTAAAAGAAAGAAGTTTCCTGAGAAAAAGAAATTGCTATAAATTTCAAAGTACTCAGGAGTACAGGGAACATTGTGTCTGTTGAGATGACTGCCCAGCTCAACAATAAAAATTACTCAAGATTCTGAGAAGTGTCTCCATCAACTATATATCTGAACCAGACAACTCCTGTACATTGGTCTTGATAAAAATCAATGTGCTTGGGGTGCCTGGGTGGCTCAGTCCATTAAGTGGCTGCCTTCTGCTCAGGTCATGATCACAGGGTCCTGGGATTGGGCCCCATGTTGGGCTCGCTGCTCAGCAGGGAGTCTGCTTCTCCCTTTGCCTTTCCCCTTGTCTTGTGCTTTCTTTCTCACTCTCACTCGCTCTTTTTCTCTCTCTCAAATAAATAAATAAAATCTTTAAAAAAATCAATGTGCTTGAAAATCTTAATTGATTTTACCCATTTGGGGCATCAGAATCTTGATTATTATAGTGAGGTAAGTTTCTATCCAGCTTAGAAATATTTCTACAATGTATGGGATTTCTACTGCTCAGAACTTTGTGTAGGCCTTAAGTAAATCTGAGGAGAATAGTTGAGCAATTTATGAAATGTGGATTTTACATATTAAAAAAAATTCTGATCTGACAGCAGATCAGAATGCTCCAGGCCCTCATTTTCACATGGAAACCCTGAATAAACACAACATATGGAAAAAAATACCTTTTTGAGAACCCTAGAAACCAGTTAAGCTACAGCAAATGCATAACCAAGAAAAAGCCACACTTACAATTGTAGGATATTTTGTAGTATTTTGTTCAATCTTACTCTACCCCCTCCCTAGTGCAGTCTTATCAGGAGGAGGCTGCCCAATTCCCAGTTCCTTCCTTGGGATATAAGGAGAAGAGTAGAACTTGATTGCAACATTTTGGCTTGTTTGGGAGCTGCTCAATGGATTGGTTTCTGTCTTGCTTGACTTGTAGCACTGAAGGGACTGTAGCATAATTTGATATTAAGTTGGAGGATGCTGAAAGCAGTGGCAGGTGCCATGGAACAAGGGGACTTCAGACTCATGGGTACCTGGAATCATAAAATCACAGGCAGAAGAATACAGTAGAATAGCAAAGTCTCTGAAAAGAAGCAAGGGTGGGGTGCCTGTGTGGCTCAGTTGGCTAAGTGTCTGCCTTTGGTTCAGGTCATGATCCCAGGGTCTTGGGATTGAGCCCCGTGTTAGGCTCCCTGCTTAGTGGGGAGCCTATTTCTCCCTCTTCCTCTGCTGCTCCCTCTGCTTATGTTCTTTCTCTCTCTCTCAAATAAATAAATAAATAAAATTTAAAAAAAAAGAAGAAGCAGGGCAAGACTGTCATGGAAATTAAGTGACTTAAGCTCAGCTGTATATAAGGGGAGGGGAACTGGAACAAAAGCATGTGCAGAGGCCCAGGGAAGACCTTGAGGACCTTTATATTTGAGAGGACCCTGAGCCTTCACATTGGACTGATTAGTAAAGATCTTCTGCATGGAGCCAATCCACAAAGACTGAGAGAGGTGGTTGTTTTTCAAATGTCCAATTAAAAAAAAAAAATCACAAGGCATAAAAAGAAAAAGGGAAATATTGTCTATTTAAAGGAACAGAATAAATCTCCAGTAACTGTAAAGAAACATAGTTCTCTGATTTTCTTAAAAAATATTTTTGTATAACTGTCTTAAATATGCTCATTGAGCTAAAGGAGAATACAACAGAAAACTAAACAAAATTAAGAAAATGATATGCAAACAAAATTAGAATATCAGCAGAGAGATAAGTAATTTTAAATAGCCAACATAAATTCTAGAGCTAAAAACAACTGAATAGGGGGTGGGGTTAGGGATGGATGAAAACAAACAAACAAAAAACCCAAAATCAAAAAACAAAAAACACTAGAGGAGTTCAACAGCAGACTTAAATGGGCATAAAAAAAGTCAGTGAACTTGAAGGTAGGTCATTTGAAAGTATCGATACTGAGGAGTAAAAGAAAAGTGAATGTAAAATGAACACAGCATAAGGAACGTATGGGACACCATAAACATATCAATGTAGGTATTATGGGAGTCTCAGAAGAGAAAGGAGAAAAAGGGGTAGAAAGTTCGTTTAGAGTAATAATGGCTAAAAATTTCTCAAATTTGAGGAAAGAAATGAATACACAAATACAATAAGCTAAATTAAGTCCAGGTAGGATAATCTAGAGACCACACTGAAACATATTATAATCAAAATGTGGGAAGTCAAAGACAAACACTGAATCTTTTAAGTAAAAGTGACTTGCAACATACAAGGGAATATCTATAAGATAGCAGACTTTTCAACATAAATCTTGAAGACTAGAAGCCAATGGAATGACATACTTAAAGTTACAAAAGAAGACAAACAACTGCTAAATGAATATATTTTATCTGAAAAAATTGTGTTTCAAAAATAAGGGAGACATTAAAACATTCTCAGGTAAACAAAACCTGAGGGAGTTCATTACCACTAGACCTGCCCTAAAAGAAATGGTAAAGAGAGTCCTTCAAATTGAAACAAAAAGATGCTAAATAGTAACTTCAAGTGATATGAAAATATAAAGTTCTCTGGTAAAGGTAAATATATGAACAAAATTTGTTTTGTGTTTTCTGTATTATTGTAATTTTGATTCAAAAGTCCACTTTAAATTCTTTTATAAGATTTAAAAGACAAAAATATAATATATATAAAATATACATCTGCAGAATAACCAGAGAAACAAATAATAAAGAATATTTAAAAAGCATAAACATAACAATAAACCCATGTTAATGAGCACACAATAAAAAATGTAATTTATGACATTGATAACATAAAGTGGGGAAGGTAGAACTGTAGAGAAGTAAAGTTTTTTATGTGATTATAGTTAAGTTGTTACCAGTTTAAAATAGATTATTACAACTTTAAGATGTTTTGTGTATTCTCAGAGTGACCACACACAAAAAATCTATAGAATATACAAAACAAATCAACCTCATGCACAGCTCTTCAAGAAA